>NC_056747.1:1152311904-1152445940 GCF_019279795.1 Protopterus annectens | reverse complement strand
CACAGTATGTCATTGCTAGAAAAGGACACTAAAAACATTATACTGCATAAAACAAGCAGTGCATCATATCTGGCCTGAAAACCAACAGCTGTTTTTGTCCGTACATACTGCCTAGAAAGCAGTATGTCATTCAGCAGGACACTGACAAGATAAAACAACAGTGCTTTTACATCTCCCAGTCTAAGAATGGAATATAAATCGTTTTCGGCCTGAAATTAACATATTGAATCCTCAATATTCAGCTACATTTCCTTAATATGTGGCATTCTGTATCTTGTCATCATATGGGTTACTTAGAAAGCAAAAAAAAAAAAATTAACAAGAATCAAAGAGCAAGGCCAATTCAATGTCACATAAGTAATTGGCAATATAACCTCAATATAACCTCAATTAGCATGGGATAGGAAAAGCCTTGCTGTCTTGCAAGGAAGAAGTCATAAGTAGAGGAGCTGTATTGCTGATCCATAACATTCTCTTCAGCCTTCCAACATCAAGTGAGGTCCTTTACAACTATTTCACTGCCTCAGATGGCATTATCCAATATCAGGGTCCATAGCAAAGGGCAGAGCAAAAAGTGAATGACTAAAGCTATCTCAACTTTAGACAGAAATTATGAACTTGCTTGTACTTTGGGCCTATGGTAGAAATAACCTCACCTTGATAATTAACTAAAGAGTGGACTAGAAGTTATAAAATGCCCAGAGAGCTCCAAGACAGTGAGTCCCATCATCCTGGAAGTGCTAAATGTTCTGGAGAAGTCCCAAAGAAATAAAACTGCCAAAAATGTCAGCAGACCACAGTGGTGCAGAGGGTTAAGGCTGTGATCTGTAGTTCCTGAGGTACAGGGTTTGATTTCCTCAGACCTCTTTTGCCTACTGTGTGACCTTGAGCAAGTCACTTAACCAGACACTGCTCCCAGGTGAACCCTGAAAAGGGAATTTGTCAACCTGGTTAACAAATGGGTATTATTAACAAATGAGGTTTATATTCAGAATCTTCCATGAAGTATTCTGGCATAAGCTTCCAAAAACATTTATCTGTGTATTAAATAAATTAATTCTGTTCTTTAGCAGCCAGGTAATGGCCAGCAGGGAAAAGTCACCTGTTCTCAGAGCAGACCCAAAAAACAGCACTAAGAATTTGACAATGTTAGTGTTGTGCATTGGGCAAGTCAAAGCTATTGGAATCATACTGTGATGTTCCCTCTGATCATACCAAGCTCTTTTATAACTGTGAGCTAACTGCTTTCTGTTTATAACCAAAGTCACTCATCTTCATACATTTCATTTTTGAAAGAATTGCCCTTTTGTCTCAAAGTCAAGTCAAAGTCCTGGGACAAGGCAATACAAATATCACGTAGCAAGATTCAGGTCAATAGCAAACCACAAATGTCTGTAGTTTCAGATGAAATCTAAATGGGCATTTCATGGCAGAGCTTGTCATTCAGGATGTGCAGGAAATTATTACAATGATCTGTTTCTATGAGGCATCTGCTAACATTCAAATTAAAAAAAAAAAAAAGATTATTCTGAATTTATTTTCTAATTAATAATGTACCTTGGACACTGACTGTAAGAAGAGTAATTGGGAAATAGGAAGAGATAATTTAGCTGCTAAATATATCAAGAACAGCAATATGACCCAAGAATTCTAGGTTCTTCTTTCCTACATTTCCCAGCTGGGCCCTTGCACCTATAATGAGTGAATTACTTCATCTTCTCTGCTGACATCTTCCCTGTGCCATAATTCTTTTTCAAATTCTTAACCTGCCTGCACCTCATTAATGTGCTTTCACTCTGGATTCTGGTCCATTTAAGTCATGGCAAAACATCTTCATGCTTATAGTCCTTGAGATGACCTCAAACCTTTGGAGACAACCAAATAACTAAGGGATATAATACAGAATGACTATATGGTATCCTTAATATATAAAATCTTGAGGTCCTTTATCCATAAAAGACTTCTTCCTTTCCCATCAAGGTACAGGCCCAGACAAACATGCAGACATCCTTATGCCACGGACAACCCCTAATTACTGTGGTTCATATCTGTACAACTATTAAAACTGCTGTTAAGAGATACTGCTGACACAATAACAGGCTTATTGTAAAACCATCTATAAGCTCTTTTTCACCGACAACCTTGTAGAAAACATGCTTACCTCAACTTAACAGATATTTGACAGAGGACGCACAATTTCAAAATATATAACCAGTTGTTTATTGAGCCTCAGAAAGTGTGAGGATATTACATACTAACCCCACAAGGATCACACATAGGACAAAGTACAATAACATAATATGAAATAAGCCTCTGCATAACAATAATATGCTTCAGGTATGTGTGTTGCAACATAATTCCTGCAGGAAGAAGCATTCAGGTTTATCTTCTGCGCTGATCCATAATACAATTGATGTTATTTTGAGGTGTCACATAGACCTTGTTGAACAGTATTGCTGAAGTAGCATTTAAAATGGCAATCCATCTGAAATGTGCTTTCTGGTTACCTCAATACTGAAGGGGTACTGCTTATGCTGTGTGAATAACCAAATATTTCCTAAACCCAGCTTCAGTAAGAAAGAAAACAAATGTTCATTCTTCTGTCTTCATGTCTGGAACTATGTTCTTGCAGATATTACATCTCTGATAACTCACAAAAACCTTGTCAGATCTATTGATTTACAGGAAATAAAGTCCTGACGGTGACACAGATAGCTTGTGCTCAGTTAACAGCTTGGGTGTCTGGTATACCTGGTGTGGGAAGGATGGGAATGCTTGTCCTGGGGGGAAGGAAGGGGAATGGAACAGGAATATTCAGTATTATAATCCTTGGGGATGGGGTGGCAGTGCAAGTGATGACCCAGGGATTAGTATTCAACTATCAAACCACTTTAGAAATAGCTCTCTTCAAACATGCATTTTACTTCATAGAGAGCAATGTGGTTCCTACAGAGATGTGGGTCAAACAAACCAATGTCCAGGGAATGGGATTAGGAAGATATAGTATGCACTCATTGCTAGAGTATCAACAGGGATAAGGATAACCCTCAAGGCTGCCTGTGTGACAGCCCCTCTAATGAACTTTTACCTCTGTACTAGTGGGGATAACTAGTGCAGGGTATTGTATAGGTACAGTCTGATTGGTGGAGAACTGATGATTAAACAAGCGCAGGAGGCAAAAGGTATGTAGAAAAATAAGTTCCCAAAAATGTTAAATTATACCATTACTGGTGTTGCTTGATTCATGGATGATGCTTACCTCAGATCAATGATGGGGCTTTAGGTGACACTGTAATCTGATCACACATGCATCTACAAACACTCTACATGACACCATATGTAAAAGTTTGTGGATGGCTACACTTCCCCAATCTTTCTTATACCCTCTCCTCTTGTCAGCTTTAAGAGTACATTGTCTCTACTCAATGAAGGCTGCTCCAGCTGCAGAAGACCGTAGGACCACTGGGGTCAAATAGTATGCCGCAACTTCTTCCCTGAAGTGGCAATCTCTGTTCCATTGTCTTTGACCACCACAGGATCTACTCATATGACTTGCATATTACTCGCACGGAGAGTTGACTTAAGTAATAGTATACAAGTTCCAGTTTAATAGAAAGTACAGCTGTAATTAATTCTCCCAGGACCAAGTCCTCAAAGTCCTCAAACCACTATCCATGGCCAAAAACATTGCTTCTACAGGCCCTTATAACATACAAGGATGCCAAATGGTCAGCATGAAACAGGACTTGTAAAACCCTCTGCAGAGGCTCTTCAATATCAGCCGCCAATCAGGGTTTGCAACTATAGACCAATAAGATGGACCAGCCTCATCTGTAAGGATATGGAAAGGATCATTATGGAATTAATAAATAAAGACACAGGCAGCCTACAAACTCTTGATTTGAGCCAGTTTGGTTTTATAAAGAGCAATTCCTGCCTATTTAATCTGACTGACTTCTTTGAAAAGGTTACTGAAGCAATGGATGAGGGAAATTTTGTACACACCACGTAACTAGACCTCGCAAAGTTGTTTGACACCACCTCCAACTCAGGCATAGTTGATAAACTCATCCAGGTAAATGTAAATCCACACCTAACTCACTGAATATCAAACTGGCTCACAAACAGAACCCAGGAAATTCAGGTTGGGGAATTTACATTCTTGAAAAGACCTGTCATTAGTTGTATACCTCAGAGTTTGGTCATTGGGTCACTCCTCTTTGGCATCTACTTCTCAGAGGTCATAGGTAATGTTTAGGGCTTATGGCTGACGAAGTTTGCAGATGACTGTAAATCTGATGCCATCATAAACTCTCCAGAAACAAGATCCCATGGAAGACCTTTCCCAAACAAATAGCTGGTATCAAAGCCACAGTCTAAAACTAAACATCAAAAATGTATAATTGCACCCTTTGGCAAGCATGGCATTCCTTGCAACTATCACACAGACAACACACCACTGAAAAGTGATCCAGTAGTGAAGGATCTGAGTACCTATGTGGACAATGAGCTGTCATTCAATCACCACATATCCACTGCTATAATGAAGTCCTTTTTGACTCCACAGCTTATTAGTAAGGATGTCATCCAAGTCCAGGAAGGTAATAATTCCACTGTATTCTGCATTCATTAGGCCAGTCACTGAGTATAATGACCCCTTCGGTTCTTACCTGTCCAAACACCACATACGACTTGAACAACCAGAATGCTTTCTAACTCAGAAAATAAGTGCCTTAAAAGCTACAATGACTGTCATAAAGCCTTGTTCCTCTTTTTGGTATCTTACAGGCTACTGTGGGACAATCTCTGCCTCACTTACAGATCCTCTACCAACCCCATCCTTTCAGATCTACTGCACATCCACAAGTCCAATAGTGGAAGAAGACCTACTCAAAAGATTTCAATCACTTCTGCAACTTAAATAAAACATGTCAGATGGACATATATGTCTCACAGAGACTACTACTTCTCTGGAATCATCTTCTCTCCATGTAAAGCAAAGTATGTCTCATAGGATCATAGGCTTGTACTAGGCTAACGACCACTGGGGCCTTTTTAAGCCTAAAGCTAGTCTCTTCCTCTATTCAAGTGTAATCTGGATGAGAAACCATACGTTCACACCTGGAATGACACCCTTCTTCCAAATGGACAGGAGTAACATGTAAATGTCTGCCTGCTCTAGATACTCCTAATATAAGTGGCCCTGGGTTAACAGTACTGAAAATACTAGGTCTTGAAACTTATTGGGAATGCTTGGCTAGGCTTCTGAAGATCCTCACAGATCATCAGCCTAGTAAGTAGCTATGAACTTAAGAGATGCTTACTATAAAATAGAACATAATAAACTGAGGTCACCCGTGGACAATGATGTTTGCAGATGACATTGTGATCTGTATTGAGAGTAGGGAACAGGTGGAGGAGACTCTGGAGAGGTGGAGATATGCTCTACAGAGAAGAGAAATGGAGGTCAGCAGCACTAAGACAGAATATATGTGTGTGAATGAGAGGGAGGATAGAGGAATGGTGAGGATGCAGGGAGTAGAGGTGGCGAAGGTAGATGAGTTTAAATACTTTGCATCAACAATTCAGAGTAAGGGTGAGTGTGGAAGAGAGGTGAAGAAGAGAGTACAGGCAGGATGGAATGGGTGGAGAAGAGTGTCAGGAGTGATTTGTGACAGAAGAGTACCAGTAAGAGTGAAAGGGAAGGTCTACAAGAGGGTAGTGAGACCAGCTATGTTACATGGGTTGGAGACAGTGGCACTGACAAAAAGGCAGGAGTCAGAGCTTGATGTGGCAGAGTTGAAGATGTTAAGATTTGCACTGGGTGTGACGAGGATGGACAGGATTAGGAATAAGTACATTAGAGGGTCAGTCCAGGTTGGAAGGTCTGGAGACTAAGCCAGAGAGGCAAGATTACGTTGGTTTGGACATGTGCTAAGGAGGGATGCAGAGTATATTGGGAAAAAGATGCTAAGGATGAAGCTGCCAGGTAACACGAAAAGAGGGAGGCCTAAGATAAGGTTTATGGATGTGGTGAGAGAGGACATGCAGGTGGTTGGTGTGACAGAGCAAGATGCAGAGGACAGGAAGAAATGGAAACAGTTGATCTGCTGTGGCGACCCCTAACGGGAGCAGCCGAAAGAAGAAGACGACGACTGAGGTCACCATTAAAGTAAATCAGAACATTTGGATTTGATCACTAGCTGAGGTGTGTTGGTCTGGTCATTCCATCTACAGCTGCAAGGTCTAACAGTTTTTGCCTAGGTCTGGATTGAGCTATTCAGGTTTGCCGACAAAGATGGGAGGAAAAGGCAAAAAAACAAGGCCGCCACTGTGGCTACATAGGAATGTGAGACTAGCAATTAGTGCAAAAGACAGAGCCTACAAGAGAATGAAAGCAGGAGACTGGGAGACAGAGGAGACAAAATAAAAGCATTCTAAGAAAAAGGAAACAAGGCAGTGAGAGTAAAGGTGAAAAGTGAAAATGGGTTAGTTGAAGGGATCAAGAAAGGAAGCAAACACTTTTTTTTAGGATCAAAGCAAAAAGAAAGGGAGAGACAACACCAGTCAGGTGGAGCAAAACTGGAAGAGAGATCACAAAAGACTGGGAAAAAGCAGACATACTAAATGGATACTTGGTTTCATCCTTCCCAAAGAAAAGCAAGTGGTGGATGCCATGCTGGAAGAATGGGGTGATCAGTGAACAGACACCAGGAAAGACAAGGAGGAGACTCGGAGGAAACTGGCTGCCCTAAGGGAGGATGAACCACTACAGTCAGATGGACTGTCTCCCAGTGTCCTCAGAAATTTGAACATGTTCACAGACCTCAGGTGGAGATCTTCCTCAGACCACTTAATACAGATGTGCCAGAAGACTGAGAAATGGTAGTTGTGGTACCCTTGTACAAGGGGTACAGCAGAAAATATCTGAGAAATGACAGACTTGTTAGCTTAACAATACTGACAGGGAAAATCATAGACAGACTCCTGATGGGAAAGATGGTAACGCTTCTTTTGTTTAGCAATCTCCAGGACAGCACTCCACAGAGGTGCATGGGCAGAAGGAGCTGTTATTCAAACCATATCCTGTTTTGTGTGTTACACTGAAGTTTACAAGAGAGTGCAGTAGATGTAGTCTACCTAAATGTAAGCAAGGCCACTGACTTGTTCCCACACAGTAAATTAATTAAATAAAAAATGAAACTGGACAGGTTAGGAGTGGGATGAACACCGAGAAATGCAGGAGTCTGTCCAAGATAAAGAACATTGCAATGCGTTTGTCTCAAATATAACTGAGGGAATACAGAGCAGGATCAGCCTCTTTGCTTGTGACACAAATATAGGTGCAGAAGTACAGTCTGTGGGAAGGGAAAGGCAGAGTCTAGCAAGATATTTGGAAAACTAAACAAGTGGGTTTGAGGTTCACTGCAAACAAATGCAAAGTAATGCTGTTAAGCTACAACAAACCTGGGATAAAGTATCAGCTGTTGGGAAGTGAAACTGATGACAAAAGAGTTGAAAAAGTATATGGACATAATTATCACACTTGGAATGGATTGCTGAGTGCAGAAAGAGAGAACAAAGGAAGCAGCAAACAGAATGCTAGGGTGTATTCTTGGAGGGTTGTTTCTAGCAGCAAAGTGGTAATGCTTCCATTCTTTATGGACTTGGTCATACCACACCTTTTGTACAACGTGCATTTTTAGAGATTGTATACAGAAAAAGGTATATCAGGTTGCTGGAAGAAATTTAGAAGAAAGTTAAGAGAAAAACCTGTGGGATGCAGAGGAAATCACAGGACCAGACACAAGAGGAGATAGGGCTTCTCTCAGCTGAGGTCAGAAAGAGAAAGGTAGGACATGATTTTCTTGCACAAGATTATGTCAGGGAGTTATGAAAGGGCCATGCTGAAAATGAAGGACAGTAAAGAAGGGAGAGGGCACTGGAAGTAGATTTCACCGACTAACTAGTACTTTGATCTCCAAAAGTACTTTTTCACAGATAGGGCTGTGGACACATGGAATGGGCTACTTGTATAATGACAAAGACAGAATCCATAAAGACATTCAAGTGGGCATGTTACAGGTAAAAGAATAGTTGTGTAAAATCTTACCATGACCATAGATGTCCTTCTCTTCTATATGCTGCAGTATTCATAATATGCGTGAGTCTGCCACCAGCTGACTTGCACATCCATCCAGTATACAAAAGTCTGTTGCTACTGTGAGGTACGTGCAATGCTGCACATCAGCAAATGTACATTGGCCATAAAGAGACATCACGGTCTAAAGCAGACGTCAGCACATACCAATCTTAGAATTGAATGCAGCAAAAATCAACAGCCTGATGTTAGGCAAGGAAAATATGCCGCCAGGAAAGCATCGGGGGGAACTGGGGGGCACAGCATACAGAAAAGAAGAAAATTTATGGTTATGGTAAGATTTTACACAACTATTCTATGTCCTTCTATTCATATGCTGCAGTATTCATGAGGGAGAATACCAAAACTCATGCAGAGGAAGAAATGGGTGTAGGAGCAGAAGCGTTCTCCACAAACCCGTGCAAAATAGCTCTGGCAAAACCAGACCTGGACCTGGAAATACCATCTAATTTATAGTGTTTAGTGAAGTTATGAAGAGAAGACCATGTAGCTGCCTCTAGGACACAGCGATTGTCCAACCCTTTAAAGAAATCTCCAGAGGAAGACACTGCCCAAGTGCAATGTGCCCTAACAGGAGAGGAGAGATTATTTCCATTGGCTATATAACAGAAAGAAATAGCTTTTGAAATCCAAGAGGAGATAGTCTGCTTGGAAACAGGTTGGCCCAGGCCCCTTGGGTGATAGGAAACAAACAGGCATTCAGACTTAAGGATTGGTTTGGTTTTGTCCAAATAGTATCTGAGTTGCCTATGCACATCTAAAGTGTGCAGAATCCTCTCACTGGAGGATTGAGGAGACGAGAAAAAGGTTGGAAGGTTGATAAGACTGAAAAAGATATCTCATTAACTACCTTGGGCATAAAAGAGGGATTAGTGTGCAAGGAGAAACTATCCCTATGGAAAACTGTGAAGGGGGAGGAAGACATCAGAGCTTGTAGCTCTGATACCCTTCTGGCAGAAGTAATGGCCACAAGGAGGACAGTTTTTCAGGTGCACTGCTGCAGAGAAGAGGAAAATGCTGGCTCAAAGGGGGTCAATGTAAGTTTCTCCAAGACAAAATTGAGATCCCAAGGAAGGGGAACTGGTTTCCTTGGTGGTCTGATGTGAAAGATGTCTTTCAGAAAGAGTTTAACTTCCAACCTGGAAGCTAAAGGGGCAGACATGCAGAGATAGCAGAAAGATGAGCTTTAACTGAGGAGTAAGACAGCCCAATCTTCATTAACTCACACAGATAGTGGATGTCCCAGTGGTCCTGTCCTAACAGTGGTTGTAATCCTTTTTGAGACACCAGATGGAAAATCTCTTCCATTTGGAAATGTAGGATTTCCCAGTTGTGGGTTTTCTGGCCTTCTGCATAACTTGGAGCACATCCTCAGAAAAAAAGGTGTCTAAGAGGAATCAAAATCCTATCACCCACAGAGTCAGATTTAGAGTTGACATCTCTGGATGAACTAGATTTCCCTTGTCCTGTGTGAGTAGGTCCATTCTGTGGGGTAACTTGTGGTGATTGCCCTTGACTAAATGCAGGAGAAGGGGGAACCATTGCTGTTTTGGCTAAAAGTGGGTCACCAGCAAGATTTTTGGTTGCTCCTGCTACATTTTTAGCAGGACCTTTTGGAGAAGTGGGAAGGAGGGAATGCATAGAGAAACATCCCTTTCCAAGAGAAAGATAGTGTCCACCCTTCCATGTCAAGGAATCTGGGACCGTGGTACAAAACTTGGGAAGATGTCTGTTCTTGGAGGAGGCAGAGAGAACTATCTGAGGTATACCCCATCGATGGACCATGTCCAGAAACACATCCCTGTGTATCTTCCATTCTTGGGATTGATTCATGGACCTGCTGAGTGTGTCTGCCACAACATTCTGAGTTGAGGGAATGTAGATAGCCTGAAGGGAGACTTGACTCTCTGCAAGGCTAACTCCCAGGCCTGTAAAGTCAGTCTGCACAGGAGGTATGACTTTGTCCCTCCATTTGTAGACATACCAGAGGACCATGGTCTTGTCTGTGAGCCACCTCAGAACCCCCAGAGAAAGCATAGGTTTGAAAATTTGATGGGTGAAAATCAACGCCATCATCTCCTTTATACTGATGTGCTCCCATGTTTGGCCTGGAGACTTGGACATCTCTGACCTTCCAAGATTCTAGTGCTGCTCCCCATCCTAAGTCCAAAGCATCCATGAACAGCTCCTGAGTGGGGCAATGTGGTTGTAAGGGTACACTTGGATTCTTTGCAACCTTAAGTATCTACCAGTTTAACTCCCTTTTCAAACAAGGCAGGAATGGGATCACAAACTCCAGAGGATGAGCATGTTGCATCCAAACTGTCCTCAAGAACCACTGGAATATTTTCATGTGTCATTTGGCTAAAGGAAGCATGGGGATAGTGGGGGACATGAACCCCAAGAGGCATAGAAACTCCCTGGCAGCCAGGGATTGGAGAATCGGGAGGTCCTGAAAGTAGACGTTCGAGACAGGACCTTTTCTGGAGGCAAGGAGGCTAGCATCCTGTCTGTTTGAATCCTGCAGCCAAGAAAAATGTGGTCTAGGGAAGGGATCAGAGCAGATTTCTGATAGTTGATCATGAACCCTAGACTCTCCAGGAGAGGCACCATGAAGGAGAGGCTCTCCTGAAGGATGTCTAGAGATGGGTCCTGGAGAAATAGGTCATCTATGTAAGGAAAAAAATCTGTATGCCCTGTAGTCTGCAGTAGGCTATGACAGGAGCTAAGTATTTCATGAAGACCCTCAGTATCATCAACAGACCAAAGGGTAAAGCACAGAACTGAAAATGTGAGGAAGCAATAGCAAAGTGAAGATATTTCCTGGACCGAAGATGAATGGTGGTATGAAGGTAGGCATCTTTGATGTCTAATGATGCCATAAGGACCTGGGGAAGTATGACAGGAAGCAGGGTGGGTAATGTTAGCATATGAAAGGTGGGAACTTTCAGAAAGGTATTTAAATGGGAAAGGTCTAGAATGGGCCTCTAAGGGTCATCCTTCCTGGGAACCAGGAACATCCTGGAGTAAAATCCTTTTCCAACTTGGAAGGGTGGCACTTCCTGATTTGTGCCTTGAGAAAGAAGGCTGGATATTACCTGGGGAAAAGTTCCAATTGTTCTTTTGGAGGTTGTGGAATACCCCTGAAGGGGAGAAGAGTTTTACACACCATAAAATATCCTTGTCGGATGCTGGAATTGGAAAGACCGCAAGAATCCTGGGTTACCCGAGTCCAAGCAGGAGGAGAGACAGAGGCAAAGAGACAGAGGAATTAATGGGCCTGGAGGTGGGTAGTCACAAACTACCAGGCTTAGCCTGAAAGACCTGTTTCTGGATGGGAGTAGAAGAGGCAAATTTAGATGGAAATTGTTTCCTAGGATCTCTCTTACCTTTGGAAGATTGAGGCCTGGCAGGCTTCCTGACAAAGGTGGTTTTGGTGGGATAATTCCTCTGAAATGTAGGTACAGGGGAAACAAAGTTATGTTTTAGATCTTGCAGTTCCTTGCCCTTCACTTGTAAAGATTTAAAAAGTTCTGCAGCCAAGGTACCAAACAAAGCCTTGTTGTCCAGAGGAGCATCCATGATCTTTGCTTTAATATCATCAGGCAGAGGTTGGAGCCTGAGCCATGAATTCCTTCTCAGGACAGACCCAGATGCAGATGCTCTAGCTGAGGCCTCCACAGCATCATAACTGCACTTAACTGAGTGTCTTGTAACTTGAGCCAAGGAATTAAGAATGGAGGAGAGCTTAGCCTTAGTGGGAGAATCAGGGAGCTCAGCAAGTAACTATCCTGACAGAAGGGCCAAGGGATATTTGGCCATATCAGTTTGATAATTAATTCCCCTGAAGGCCAGAGTAACAGAGGTATATAGAGTTTGTTTCCCTGTTCTCTTCCATGACTTTGCTTTCCTTATCTGAGGGAAGCAAGGAGGTAGAAGGCAACATTTTGGATGCCTTGTCTGCAGAGACTGAAATGGTAGCAGGTTTTGCAGAGGGACATTTGAATAGGAATTTGGATTCCTCATGCACCTTATAAAATCTATCTGATTGCATGGGGACTGGAGCCTGAGAATCAGGGCACGATGAAACGGCTGCAAAGGCATCTAAGAAGGCCGGCAGAATAGGGAGTATGGCAAATGGAGAAAGGGAGTCCATCTGTAGGAGGTCATAGTACCTTTTTTGGATGTCAGATACCTGGCAGCAGTCCCACTTGAAGAACTCTCTCATCTTAAGTATAGTTTCCCCAAAGGAGATAATCTCCCCAGGGAAATCAGTGCCATCAGATTCCTCTTCTGGTGAGGCATAACCCAAAGGGGAAGAAATTTGGGCTGAATAAGCCAAAGATTCATCTCCTTATGATTCCTCATCATCTGAGGAAACCTCCTTAGAAGTCCTATTTAATGGAGTAGGAGGAGGAAATGAAGGAGAAGGGAGAGAGGGAGCTGAGGGTTGTCATAGGGCCATAAAGGCATTGAATAGGCCTTGAGAAAAGGCCTGTCAATTTGGTGGTTGTTCCTGGGGGAGCAGGACAAACATGTTTAGTCTGAAGCTTTTTCTTCATGGAACCTCCATGTGGTGGAAAGTGGATGGGCCAGAAGTCTTCCTGTACTCCATAATGTTGGTAGGAACATCCTCTCACACAGTGACCTGGGTGATGCCATGCAAGTCTTCAGTAACAGCAAGCCATGATCCCCCACTACACCCAAGTCGGACGCCTGCGATTCCCTCGAAGATGTGCTGGTAGCATCCTTCACGGCCTCCACTCCAGTACCCATTAAAGGAATGTCTACCATCTCTGGGATGGCCTCTGGGCCCACATCAGCCTCAGGAGAGATGTTGGGATCAGAGGGAGCAGCGGGTAAATCAGGCAGTGGCTTCTTGGCCTTTTTAGGTTGCGGCTCATCTGAGGAGCCCAAAGCATTCTCCATGTCACGGGCAAGATGCTTAAGGCACTGATTCTCAAGACACAACTTCATAGAAGCTAAATGGCTATGAAGGGTTTTGGATATGAAGGCCTTACAGATAGCACAGGCAGTATGGTCGTGGTCAGGGCCTAGACAAAACAAGCATAGGTCGTGAGTGTCCTTATGTGGAATCTTCTTTCCACACTGACACTTGCCCTTCCTAGCTGACATGTAATCACAGCAAAACACATTAACTAAAATATTAAAGAAAAAACCCCAATGGTGTACTTATCTGAACCAAGGTTCCCAACTTGTCTGAGAAGTGACGACCGGAGAATGCGATTGGACGGGAAGCAGAAAAGTTCTGAGATTGGTATGTGCAGACAACCGCTTTATACCCAATGCCTCTTTATGGCCAACGCACATTTGCTGATGTGTGGCATTGCACATACCTCACAGTAGCAATAGACTTTTGTAGAATGGCTGGACATATGATTCAGCTGGTGGCAGACTCCAGCAGGTTATGAATAATGCAGCATATAGAATAGAAGAAAATCAAAAGGTACATGGGAGTGTACGGATAAAGGGCAGGTAGAATGCTAAGACACTTAGAAAAGGCAGAGTAGATTGGCTTATTGTTTCCCTTTTACTCGTAAGCAAATGTAATGTAACAGCAGGAAAGTTCAAGCATCTTCCTGCTCTTTGAAATGCAATACCACTGTAATACTATCTGTATCAATATGAAGTTGTGCTAGGGAATTCTTCATATGGATTAAGTCTGTAACTGCCCTCAAGAAAGTTACTAAATGATCTGTGAATAACTGTCACATTCTATGGTTTTCATCAACTTTTATCTTGCCTTAACAATCCAGTTTGTGATGAAGACAGTCCTCAGACCAGTTTACTTACCTAGCTAACAGCAGCAAATAAATAACTAAATACCAAAGAGTTAATTTATTGTAATACATGGTAATTTCCAGAGATTGGAATAAGATTAAAATGGTGTAAATCTTCTGCATTAGTTGATTCTGAGTTTGCATAACTTTCAAACATTCATCTGCACAAGGAAAACTGTTGATCTGTTGCTTCCTCAGATGTGCAAACAAATGAAGCCAAGTGCCAGAACTGTTACAGACCAAAAGAGAGAGTTGTAAACTGGAAGTGGAATGAGGTACTTCATATCTCAAATATTTTCTGTGAACCAATCTTACAAGCATATGAATACATGCATCTTCCATATCAAAGGATGCCATGTATCCATCTTTCTCTGTCAAGGCTAGAACTGTCATCAGTTTCACTATGCTGAGTTTTTTTTTTTTTTTTAGTTTGGACAAACTAGCTGATGTTCAATACATTTAGTACTAGCCTCCCACCAAAAACTGTAGATTAAAAGCCTGAACTTTATGAGGGTCTGTGACCCACTGTAATCCCTTTTTGTTTAATAATTGTTTTACTGCAATTAAGCATCCTGAACCTGATGAAATGGGGTATAATAGATAGAAGCTGTATGTGAAATCTGTATAACTGATGAGTCCGTAGTAATTATTTTGAACGCTGCTGAGTGATCTTAAATACTTCCTCCTTGGAGTACTGGTAAGGGATATAGGATACATCTAGACAGCAGTGACTAAAATCTCTCTTGCTGGATTAACCCTTTTCCTCCGTAAAATGTGGTGAATGGGATTGCTTTCAAGAAGGGGCTTATAACTCTTATGAAAGAGCCTTTCACCAGTTGGAAGCTCCTTAATAACGAAGAGGTGAGGGCAGTAAATAATTGCTGTATTGCTGACCTTACTTTACTCTTTTTTCCAGGTCTCCTAAGATACTATAAACTAGCTTGCCAACAAACAATTTGTAGATATTGGGACGAATATGGTCCTTGAAGGCTGTCAGAGCATTCTGTACAGCTAACATTTCTTTTGGTTGATATGCAGGTGCATTTGACTTGGGTTCCATTTGCCCTGAATGCACCTCCCTGCCAGGTGAGCCCCCCCATGCATAGTCTGATGCATCTGTTATTAGGGTAGCAGGGGGTGGTGTGAAAGGTAGTCCCTTGTTTTGGTGGCAGGCCTCTGCCCACCAAAGGAACTCTAGGCGCAGGCAAGGTATGATAGGAATCATTGCTTCTAGATCATGGGAATGTTGACTCCATAGGCTTTTTAGATACCACTGTAATTTCCTCATATGCAGTCTTGCATATGGAATTAGAAGAATGCAGGAGGCCATGAACCCCAAGGCTTGCAGTATTTGTCTTGCAGATAGCAGGGTTTTTGTGGCCACTTGATTGAAGTAGGTTGTCAAATGAATTTGTTTCTCTGGTGTGAGGTAAGCCATCTGGGAAGTTGTATTCAAGCTTGCTCCCAGGAGTATAATTTGTTGACAGGGTACCAGGTGAGATTTCTGTTTGTTTATGGTGTACCCCAGACAGGTTAGAACCCTTTCTACAAAGGCCAGATGATTCAAAAGTATGTCCTGGCTTTCTGCCTGAATGAGACAATCATCCAGGTATGGGCATATTTGAATATTTCTTTGCCTGCAGAATGCAGTAACAGGAGCTAGACACTTTGGCTTATCTACTGCACCCAGGGTATTCACAAAGGGCAGTGCAAAGAAAGTACAGTTTTGTACCTACCATAAATGTAGATGTTCGAGGATCCCATTGCTGCAGTCCTTACTATTGGGTAGTCCGCCATCCAGTCGGCCCGAATACCAGAGTATAAGGCTGACGTCGGTCAGGGCGCATTAGACTGACGTCAGGACGTCAGGGTACTAATGCGCATGACCGACGTCATATCCTCAGTCTTTTCTTGCCCCAGATGTCAGAAGATCCTAAAAAAGACAAGGCCCAAAATACCTGCACCAAAAATATGTACAATATATACAAGAATATATACAAAAATATCAGCATGTAACCTCACCTACACAACCACCCCTAAACACAGAGGGGAAGGAGGGAGGGTAAATTGGACTGCAGCAATGGGATCCTCGAACATCTACATTTATGGTAGGTACAAAACTGTACTATGTTCTTCGTTCCCATTGCTGCAGTCCTTACTATTGGGTAGAATCCCAAAGCAGAGGTAAGGGAGGCTGGCAAATCATAAAGAAGCAGGAGCTGACAACATGCCTTGCAAAACAGCTGTGGCAAAACCAGCCCTAGACTTAGAGTAGATAGGAAGGTGATAATGCTTAGAGAAAGTATGCACTGAACTCCAAGTAGCTGCTTCCAAAATATCCTTAGTTGCCACCCCCCTTAGAAATGCTGTTGAAGTGGCAGTAGCCCTAGTGGAATGAGGCCTAATCCCAGCTGGAATCTCCTTGCCATGATGGGAATAACAAAATGCAATGCAAAAGCCAATCCACCTAGAAATAGTTTGTTTTGACACAGGCTTGCCCTGCGAACTCAAAGCAAAAGAAACAAGCAACTGCTGAGACTGCCTAAAATCCTTAGTCCTGCTTAAATAATAACGCAATTGCCTGTGTACATCTAAAGTGTGCAAAATCTTTTCCCCTTTATTTTGGGGGTCTGCATAAAAAGTAGGCAAATGAATAGTTTGGTTTAAAGCCACACTAGAAACCACCTTAGGCATAAAGGAAGGATTAGTGCGTAATGATACCCTATCCTTATGGAAAATCAAAAGGGCTCTACTGCCATAAGGGCCTGCAACTCAGACACCCTTCTTGCAGAAGTAATAGCCAACAGAAAAGCAGTCTTCCATGACAAGTATTTCAATTCAGCAGTAGCTGCAGGCTCAAAAGGTTGTAGAGTAAGTTTTTCCAACACAAAATTGAGATCCCAAGCAGGAGTAGGAGCTCTACGTGGGGTCTTATATTCTTTGCCCCTCTAAGAAACTGCTTGAACAAAGGATGCGAAAACAATGGTGGGTCACAATCATAGTGAGCTGAAATTGCTGCAGCATGAATCTTAATGGAAGAGAAGGACAAACCTTTGTCCAATAACTCAGTAAGATATTGAAGAGCCACACTCAAATTAGGCTCAGAAATCTCCAAATTCTTTGCTGTACTCCAAAATAAAAATCTCTTCCATTTTTCTGCGTACACTTTCCTTGTACTAGGTCTTCTAGCTTCCATAATCACATTTAAAACTTGTTGAGGAAGTTGAGACCTGCTGTGTTTCAACACAGAAGATGCCAGGCTGTTAGATGAAGAGAGTGAAGCTTGACATTGAGCAGATGACCGTCCTTCTGAGATAACAGATGAGGAATCAGAGGTAAAGGCCATGGAGGCTTCTTTACCAGACTCCGTAGTAGTGGGTACCAATGTTGCCGAGGCCAATCTGGAGCTATCAAAATCATCCTTGGCCTGTCTTGTCTGACCTTTAATAGTACCTTTGGAAGAAGAGGCAGAGGTGGAAAGGCATACACATGAAGGTTTTTCCAACTGAAAGACAGAGCATCCACTTTCCAAGCTGTGTGATGAAACCCCTTTGAGCAATACTTTGGCAGCTGGTGGTTTAGTGGAGAAGCGAACAGATCTATGTCTGGAGTTCCCCATGACACTGTCAATTTCTGAAATACATGAAGATCCAGTTTCCACTCGTGGGGATCCATGATTTGTCTGCTTAACACATCTGCTAAGGAGTTCTGTGCTCCTGGCAGAAACCTTGCCTGAAGAGTTAGTTGCAAGCTTAGCGCAGTCTCCCATAAAATCATTGCTTGCCTGCATAGAGGATAAGAATGTGTTCCCCCTTGCTTGTTGATGTACCACATGACAGCTGTGTTGTCTGTTAGAATCAACACCTGCCCTGGAAGAAGTAACTCCTTGAAAGCCATTAATGCAAACTGGACTGCTAACATCTCCTTCATGTTTATATGTAGATGCTGTAGTCTGGCAGGCCACTTGTCTTGTATCCACTTTCCATTTAGATGAGCTCCCCAAGCAATGTCCGAGGCATCTGTCGTTAAAATCTGACTCGCCTCTGGCCGGGTCACAGAGAGTCCCTTGTTTAGGTGACATTCCTGAGCCCACCACAAGAATTCTTTTTGAAGGCAAGGTATTATTGGAATGACAGTGTCCAAATCCTGGCAGTGCTGTGTCCATACATTTTGAGATACCATTGCAGCTTCCTCATATGCAGTTTGGCATTGGGAAGCACCAGAATACAAGATGCCATGAACCCTAATGCTTGAAGGACTGTCCTTGCAGTCAGCACGGACTGATGAGATAGTTGATGGAAGTAAAGTGATAGACTCTTTTGTTTGTCCGGGGTTAAAAGGCCATCTGGGCTGCTGTATTCAGTCTCACACCCAGAAAGCACATGTCTTGAGAGGGTACTAGACTGGACTTTATTTCGTTCACAGAATACCCTAGGCATCTTAGCACTGCTATAATATATTCCAGATGCTGTAGAAGGTCTTCCTTTTCTTGAGCCAGAATCAGGCAGTCGTCCAAGTAAGGATAGATTTGAATTCCTTGTAGCCTGAAGTAAGCTATCACTGGAGCCAGAACCTTTGTGAATACTCTGGGCGCAGTAGATAAGCCAAAGGGCAATGCAGAGAACTGATAATGAGAATTTCCAGCTCGAAACCGCAGATACTTCCTGCAACTTAGCCTTATAGGCACATGAAGGTAAGCTTCCTTGAGATCTAAAGTTACCATCCAGTGATCTTTGCCCAGCAGAGGTAAAAGCTGTTGTAACGTCAACATCTTGAACTTGGGAATGTCCAGATAAGTGTTGAGGAGAGATAAATCCAAAATTGGTCTCCACGTGTTCCCCTTCTTTGGTACTAGGAACAGGCGAGAATAAAATCCTAGGCCCCTTTCTGATACAGGGACTGGCTGAATGGCCCCCATCTGGAGTAACTGAGAAACTTGCTTGTGAGCCTCTTTTCTTTGTGGAGGAGGAACGTCTGGCATGCCTTTGAAAGGGGCATTGTATGGAAATAAAACCTGTAACCGTGGTGAATGATATCCAACACCCATCTGTCTTGAGTAATTAAATCCCAATTTTCTTTGAAAAGAGACAGTCTTCCTCCCAGAGGTGCTGCCAGACGAGAATCTACTGGCAGCTGAAAAGGCAGGTCATTGGGTCTGTTTACGAAAGGACTGACCCCTGCCCTCACCAGAAGTCTGAGCAGGTGAACTCCCTGTTCTAGGCCTAAAAGAACCTTGAGCCCTGCCCCTACCACGTCTAGACCTACCCCTAGACTGGGAATCATAAGCAGGATATGTCCACCCCTTAGCAGGCCAATTTCTACTAAATTTGGAGGCTGCACCTGCAAAAAATCTTTAACAGTTTGCATAGACTTAGCTTTGTCCTCCATTTTCTTTAAAACTGCTTCCACAGGCGAACCAAACAACACATCAGACTGTAAAGGAGCATCCAAAATCCTTGTCTTAACATGCTCAGCTAAATTCTGATCCCTCAACCAGGCATGCCTGCGAAGAACAGAACTAGTGGCAGCCACCCTCGAGGAGGCCTGTACAGCATCAAAACCACATTGCAAAGAATGCTTACCCACTTGTTCAGACACATGAACCAAATCCAGCAACTCTTTACACTCAATACCTTCCGCCAAAGCATCCACCTTAGATTTCAATTGTGAAAGGAGATAATTTTGATATTTTAGCATGTGAAACTGACAATTCAACGCTGTCATGGCTAGAGTAGAAGAAGTATACACTTTCTTTCCCCACCTATCCAAAGCCCTTGCCTCTTTATCAGCGGGAACAGGATTTTTAACCACAGAGGCCTTAACACCTTTAGGCCCCTGAGAAACAGTTTCTGGGTCCGCCCTAGGACTCTTAAACAAATACTTATGAGCTTCGGGCACCCTATAATACCTATCAGGTTTAACAGGAGCAGGAGGCAAAGAGTCAGGGTTCAGGGAAGCCTCTGCAAAAACATCTTCCACCACATTCAACACAGGAGGTATAGCTAAGGGCCTATGCTGGGGTAAAAACAAGAATTCCCTAAGCCTTTTCCTGGAATCAGAGTAATCCTGGCCTTCCCATTTAAAGTGCTCCCTCATGGAATGCAGAGTCTCTGAAAATGAAAAATCCTCAGGAGGAGAAGCTGTAGGAGTGGAATCATCCACATCAGAATCAGAATAAAGAGGATACTCCTGCAAATCTTCCGCAGAAGACTCAGAAGCCTCTGAACACTGTTCAAAACTATCAAACTCCGGTTCCACCCTAGGCCTCTTATCAGGAGGGGGCATAGAACCTCTAATCATAGTAATCAAATCTTCTGCCATTTTAAGCATATGTTTCTTAGGTACAGAACCCGAAATGCTAGGAGAAGCCCCCACTGAAGCTGAACTTGGCCTACCTCTCAAAGAAGTTTTGGCAACAGAAGGAGAGGCTCTAACAACCTTGGGAAGAGAGGGAAGAACAGTTACCTGAGAAGCCCCCTCAGCCTGGCCTACCTCCTGAGAAGGCACATCCTGTAACAGTAAAGTTTCTGCCTGAGACTCCATGGAAACTCCTGGCAAAACCTCTGGCTCCACTGAGCCTTCTAAAGAACCGACGTCCGGGACTGCCGGTTCATCAACCCTAGGCTTCGCTATTTTGTCCTTGCGCTTCTTGGACGAAGCGGACGACGGAGCATCCGGCGGCATTTTATAATTGCAACGCTTCCCAAACACTAACCTGGCACAGTCTAACCTCCTCTTAATAGTGCGTTTGTTAAACCTAGCACAAGAGCGGCAACCAACAACGTCGTGCTCAGGCCCTAAACAAGGTATACACAAGGTATGGTAATCCCTATGCGGTATCTGTTTCCCACAAGAAATACAGTTATTCACTTTTCTGACATCCGGTAAAATACTGAGGCAAGAAAAACCAAAATGTTCTAGCGGGTACTTAGCCAACTCTGTTTCGGTCTGAAACTCCGGTTTCGGAAATATTTCAGAACGCCAACCTGCACTCGCAAAACTGCTTCTGCATCGGACCATGCGGCAAAAAAGACTGAGGATATGACGTCGGTCATGCGCATTAGTACCCTGACGTCCTGACGTCAGTCTAATGCGCCCTGACCGACGTCAGCCTTATACTCTGGTATTCGGGCCGACTGGATGGCGGACTACCCAATAGTAAGGACTGCAGCAATGGGGAACGAAGAACATCTGATAGTGTGTGTAGCCTGCTTTGAAGCGAAGGTATCTTCTGCAAGATTCCCTGACTGGGATGTGTAGGTATGCTTCTTTTAAATCTAGTGTTGCCAACCAGGCATCTTTGCCTAGCATTGGAAGCAACTGGTGAAGAGTCAGCATCTTGAATTTTGGAATCCCAAAAAGGTGTTTAGAGTAGGCAGGTCCAGGATAGGATGCCATGAATTGTCTTTACTGGGTACCAGGAAAAGCCTCGAGTAGAAACCTTGTCCCTTTTCCTCTTCTGGTACCAGTTGAATAGCCCCCATGCTTAAGAGAGAAAGTACTTGTTTTTGTGCCTCTGCCCACTGATTTCGGGGTAGGTCCGGCCACCCGCTTGGTGTTGGTAATGTGTGGAAGTGAAATCTGTATCCCTGGGACACTATATTTAAAACCCATTTGTCCTGGGTAATGAGTTCCCAGTTATTGGCAATGAAGAGCAATCTTTCCCCCCAAAGGGGCAGTCAGTTGATAAGTGCTTGGAAATTTTAAAAGGAAGTCATTGAGACAGTTTACCATAGGGGGGAGTCTTCTTACTCCCAGATTTGGAAGTGGAGGCTCCCCACTGCTTAGTCCTGTGTGTCCCCTGGGACTGAAACTTGGGGTTTCTGCTGTGTGTCTGGGTTTGGCTTGAGAAGACATGGAAGGGGCTGGAAAGGACCAGTTTTTAGAGGGCCAGTGCCTACTAAATCTAGGAGGCTGAACTTGTAAGAAATCTTTAACAGTTTGCATAGATTTAGCTTTATCTTCCATTTTTTAAGAACTTCCTCAGTCTTGTTGCAAAACAGGCAGTCCCTTAAGGGAGCATCCAACAGTCTAGCTTTAACATGATCAGGTAAAGATTGCTCCTTAAGCCAAGCATGCCTTCTGAGCACAGACCCAGTAACAGCAGCCCTGCAAGAGGCCTCTAATGAATCAAAACCACATTGCAAAGTATGTTTTCCAACCTATTCAGCAGAATGCATTAAATCCTGTAATTCTTTATTTTCCACACAATCAGGAATCAACATCAAGCAATCCAATAACATGTTTCTGATACTTTAACATATGAAACTGGCAGTTTAAAGCCCTAATGACCAAGGTTGCAAAAGTGTAAACCTTCTTACCCCATCGATCCAGCACCCTGGACTTCATAAGGGGGTAGGATTTTTAGCAGAAGAAGCCTTAATGCCCTTGGGCCCCTGAGAAATAATGTCTGGATCTGCAATAGGATTTTTAAAAAGAAACTTGTGTGACTCAGGGACACTGTAGTATCGGTCAGGTTTTCTGGGAGCAGGAGGCAAGGAATCAGGGGCCAAACCAGATTCCGAAAAAGCATCATCAACAATGTCTATTACAGGAGGAATAGCTAAAGGCCTATGCTGAGGCAGGAGTAAGAAATCCCTGAGCCCCTTTTCTGAATCAGAAAAATCCTGGCTTTCCCAGTGGAAATGCTCCCTTAGGGTATGTAAGGTTTCACCAAAAGAAAAATCCTCTGGAGGGGAAGCACAGGGAATAGAGTCCTCCGCATCAGAATCCTCATAAGCAGATAAGGGCAAATCCAGATCATCAGAAGAATCAGAAAAAACAGAATCCTGGTCAGAGGATTCATAAACAACTTCATTCCTAGGGCTCTTAGAAGGGGGGAGGATCGGCTACCTCTGATTAAAGTTATTAGATATTCAGCCATTTTTATCATTTGTTTTTTAGGCATAGAGGCCTGAGCATGAGGCCTGGGCATCAGTTTTTTAGGCATGGTTCGAGATTTAGGCCTAAGTGAAGAAGGAGGCGTCGGTTTAATATGCAAGTCCGTATGCCTGAATACACCCTCAGAAGCCGTTGCCTGCACAGCGGCTCTGGACCCATCCAAGGTAGAGACATCCACGGGTTCCATAGTTGAAGCTTCTGGCGGCATAACGGACTCTGAATGGTTCTCAGTAGAGGCCTGTGAATCAGAAGTAGCAGGTATCAGTGGCTGTGAAAGCACCTCACCGACTACCGGTGAACTGGTGACTGACTTAGGAGAAGCGTCGTCGGCAGTTTTGGACCTCAGCGGCCTGTCTCTGTCTTTATCTTTGCGTTTTTTCAGAATCCCAGTAGTCGGATGGCTAACAGATGACATTTCTGGATAAGTAAACCAAGAACCAAAATATTTAGAGGCAAAAATATATCAATGATGGATAGTGCGCTGATTAAATAAAGCACAAAACTGACAGCAAGGTACGTCGTGGTCAGGGCCTAGGCAAGGAATACAGTACGAATGAAAATATTTATGAGGTATTTGCTTTCCACAAGTAATACAATTATTAACTTTTACTGAAATTGGTAAGGAGCAAGAAAAAGTTTCCCCAATGGGGTACTTAGCTTTAGTTGAAGACTTCGGTTCTGAAACTCGAAAACGAAAATTTCAGGAGTCGGCCGACCAGCACTTGTAAACTGCTTCTGCTTCGGGCACCGCACGGCAAGAAAGACTGATGTAATGGCATCAGCTGCTTGTTTTAGACCCCTGATGACCTGATGTCATGGAAGAAGGGACAGCAACTGACGCAGGGCCCAACACTTTGTTAATCAGGCCGACTGAGGGCTACCTGCAAGCAGATAACCCAAATGAAATGACTGCAACAGTGAAACACGAAGAACATCAGCATGTTCTCACTACAAGTAGGAATGCGGGATACTACTCAGAAATACTAGTTTAAAAAAAGAGATCAACAAAAATGATGGAAAAATATAACTGTGATGACCGTGCCCTGGCCCAGCAATCAAGGAGCCTCAATCCTCACCACTAACACCAGGGAGATCGCCTCCTAGAAGAGAAAAGGATAACTAATACACACAGTAAAGTACAATTTCCCTTAAGTGCACACAGACATCACAGTCTTCTGAGGCTGGTTGCACCCTTGCTCACCAGGTCCCCAATAAGACTCCCCACTGGCACAGCTATAGGGTTCAGGTCTCAGCCTAACTGGGCAAGCTAAAACCTCCAGTACCCTCTCTGTCCAACCAGTGCTTCGTGTCCCTGCCAAGTAGCTGACACAACACACACACTTTGAGATAAGTATTTATACAACTTCACAGACACTCCTGGGAAAGGCTGACACAGATTCTCCAACTGTGCCTCTTTACCCAGACTGTACGGTAGTAATTACTGCCACCACCCAGTTAATAATATCAGCTACTAAAAGGCCCTTAAAAGGGTGTCCAATTATTACTGTGCAATATTAATATCCAATGGTAGTATGACTAACAGTCAAGGCTTACTTTAGAGTGGCCTATTACAATAACCTCTATAAATATGCAATGTACTCTACAGCTTATCTCTATACAAATCAGCCACAGGTAGAAGGTTTTAAAAATATTTAATAATAAATAATTAAAACACAAAACTACTATACCACAGAGATATCTAAGAGTTCAGAGATCACACAGAAACTTAAAATAATACAGTAGGACAGGTCTGATTTCAAAGAAAAATACCTAATTAATCTCTACTAGCTTTAACTATTCCTACAAGAAATTACAGTGCTAAAACTTACATTTGAGCACAAGGCAGCATGCTGAAAAGTTGGATATCAAGATCAAAATGCTCTCTCCAATCATCACATCAAGCACATTATCAGAGAGACACTGTAAAATCTGTAGACTTTAATGAACTGTATTGTAAAAGTCTACCATCCAAGGTCATTTAATTTTGCTTAAGAAAAAGGGATATGCAAGATATGTGTCCTCTTTAAATTAGTGTTGCCACTAGTATGTTGGCCTTTGGTTTTCTGTGAACTAAACAGCTTCAAAAATCATGTGTGATGACGGGTTCAGAAAATTTTGCGGATGTGTAAATCAAGCCTAAAAGTAGGGAGATATCACCATAAATAGGGATATCCTGTTCACTCTTAAATCAGTCCTCAAAATAGGGACAGTGTAAGTTTCAGTTCAAAGGCATTCAATACAACCACCAAGGCAGAAATTTTAGAAAAGACACCTAAAGCATCATGAACATACTTTTATATAGGTAGGTAGATAGATAAGTAGATACAAGTATATGGATACAGATATAGGTATATAAATACACATATATAACTATATATGTATGTGCGTGTATATATACACACACATATATATATATATATATATATATATATATATATATGTATGTGCGTGTATATATACACACACACATATATATATATATATATATATATATATATATATATATATATCTATACACACACACACACACATATCCATACACACACACACAGACACACACGGGTTTGTGTGTATATGTATATATATGCGCACACACATATAGAACTGTAGATATAGTTATGCAAATATACAACCCCTACCTTGTCTGATGTGGACATATGTAATCTTTCTTTTTGTATCCCTTTCTGATAAATTCTTAATGCATTCCTGAATCCAATTATGTACTGAATTTAAAGAATTTATGGTCAAATTACAACATTTTTGATGCATCTGTTACATGATCCTGATTCTCTGTCCAAGGGCCAGGAAGCCTGCATTATGAGGAGGAAGAACATGAGTGTATTAAGGTTTCTGACTGTTGTAGAGGTTATGTCTCTGGGGTGGTTTATTATGCATTCTATTAGCCTTTTTTTGGGTCATGATTATTGTAGAGTTAAGTCTCTTGGGTGGTGTATTACACATTCTCTAACCCTTTTGGGTCAGTTGTCTGAATATCTGAGCACTGAACATTTACTAGAATAATATTTCTAAATAATGGAGGGGGTGGACACTTCATTTTTAAATATCACCTACAGGCAGAAGGTTCTTATGAAAGCCATCCACAGTACTCTTCCATGTCCATGGAATTCAGTTTCTGTAAAACTGTCCACTGGAGAAGAACTTGAGGAGAGAGAGACAATGTATCCTCATGGCCTAAGCTTGGACTTAGACAAAAATCAGTCTGGGGCACAAATAATTCTTCCTTCTTTTCAGAACACACTGGAGAGAGTGATATTTTTGAGACCCTTAAAGCCACCCACCTTTGTCTCGCATATTTGTCCCCCCAATGCTCGGTTCCCCACTGACTCTTCATTTTAAAACACCCATCACTGACTACTGCATCAGTTCTTCCTGCATGCACCCACCCTGCTGCAACTGTTTTCTTAATATTATGTTGTATAATATTGTACATACTGAAATTTACAGAAGAGCCAGGGTCATACTTCACGGCACAACCGGATACATCCAGGCAAAAAAAAGCATGCTTTTAGCAGCCCAAAAACATGCTCAGTGATGACCCTGGTTTGTGACAAGACACAGCTCTATTCATTGTCTGGCAAGTATATGGATTTCAGAGAGGTATCGTCAACCATGCGTCCTGGGCATAACTGGCATCGCCAATAAGATTTTAGCAGGGAAAGTCACCCATAACAAACCAAAGATACAAGTCACACGTGTCCCATATGTGGGAGGTATGACTACTGCCTAGGTGGCCTGCAGACACATGTAGATAGTAGCCTGTACATTTGAGCTTACCTGGAAGCTGATGGAGTGGTAACCTTTGTGGTTCACATGCCTTCTTTCTAGCTCTCCAGGTGGGCCTTTATTTCAATGTGAGGGCAGTTTATGGCCCTTAAGTACCTCAGAGCTATATCATAAAAGTCCCATGGTCTGAGGAAACCACATATTGCCCCCCACAAGCTGTAGTAAGGCATCAAGGAGCTGGTGGAATATCCATCATGCAGATGCCGGGTTACCCCCACACTGTTTTCCATTGGCTGCTGAAAGAACCCTGTAACTACTATTCTCCAAGCCCCACATACTTTAATATATACCTGGACAGGTAGTCCACTACTCTAACAGGCCTTCAGATGAGGGTGACATCTCCTGTATGATGACGTTATCTATACTTTACTAGTCGATAATGTTGGTGTCACAAAGGCCATGAACCTGTAAGTCTGTTGGATGACAGAGCACCTCTGAGGCTGACGATGGACAACACCATGGCTACTAGAGCCAGTAACAGCTTGCTGCATATACACATTTGCTGTAGCGGTTATTACCCTTAACATAGTTTTGCAGCTCCCCTGCTGTTAACACCAGGATTTTGTAGCAGTCAAACACACTGGTGGTGGCACTTCATGTCATGGATTTTCTAGGTTTCTGATCCAAAAATCCATCCTCAACACCTTTTCCCATTTTGCATATGGGGTCGAGGTGTTACTTCTACAGTGACAATCATCTCGAGCCAAGGTTTAAACCACTGGGTAGCTAGCCCTGTCGTGGTAGTTCATTTGCACCACTCACTCGCTCACACACTCTCACCTATGGCCAATTCCGAGTGTTCAATCCACCTACTGCATGTCTTTGGAATGTGGGAGGAAATAGCAACACCTGGAGGAAACCTTTCTAGGTTTCTGAATCACTATGTCATATTGTTCCCCCTCATTTGCATATAAGGAGCCTCTTATTTTAATACTGTTACTCATTACCATATGATATACCACCAATAGCATACTCCACAAGCAGCCCTGTTTAGCGGCCTCCTCATCTCATACTTGTGTCTCTGAACTGCACACACCCTGCACGTGGCCACTCTTCCAGCACAACTGCTGGTCAAATTACAGCAAACATGTCTGAATCCCAGCCCTCATGTATTATAACTTTTCCTTAAAAATATTTTATCAAAGTTTTGTATTGTTAATTTCAAACTTTATTTAATTTTCAACTTTCACAAATTCTTTTTACTTGCATACACTTTTGAGTTTTTTCCCCATGTGTGAATAGCATATTTGTCAGTGGTCTTTATGGTATATGTATATGATTTAATTTGCTGCCTTATGCCTGGCTTCAGATGTGGCTGAAAAGGGTTTTTTTTTTTTACCAGCCTCCCTATTCAGTTAACAGATGAATGAATGAATGAATGAATGAATTAATAAGTGAATGAATTAATTATAACGAAAACGAATACACCCACCAGAGCAAATGCCTCTCTGCTAGTCTGAAGAAAATATATGTAAAGTCCAAATGCGAAAAGCAACAAGAGGCAACCACCGAACTTGCAATAATCCAGTCTCGTAGTTTAAAAAATATAAAAAGTCTTTATTTAATGTGCACTAGGTAAGCGCTTTCACTGCCAGCTTCATCAGACCATAAAACTTTTCAAATACACAAACAGTTGCTTATATAGCAATCATGTAGTGTTAAACCAGTTATCCAATTAACTTTTAAAAATTTTACTTATAATTAAATTAATTAATAAGTGCAGCAGATTTGGCCTTGGATAGGCTTGATGTAATTATACTTTCTTGATTCCTTTTCTAAGATGTACTTTCATGTTATGCTAAGGATACTTTCTGGGGGGGACTTTTTATATTGTCCTCTTGTGTGGTTTTAATGCCTCGACTGTAATTTTCTGTAATACCCCATTTGTGCTGTCACTTCATACAACTTTTCACAATAAGCCTTCAATAAAAATAAGCAAGCAAAGTAGCAAGTAAAATATAAATAAATAAATAACTGAATTCCTACAAAGTCATAGGAAGACAGCGGCTGCAGAGGCAACATGGTTTCAAATAACACTGGTGTGTGAGGCCTCAAGAGTTTGCAGAATGCCATTCAGTGAGTGTTGTACAGTAGATGCCTAAGGATGCGTCTGTTGCTTTCAGCATACTTAGTGCTGAGCAAAAACTCTTAATGCCTCCCCACAGTAGTAATCATACCTGTGAGTGACTATAACTGTCTTGAATCTGCTTCTGCATGGACCTCCTTGGCCAGCAGCACTGTGCTGTTTAATTCAAATGCCCAGACTCGGACACTTACTAGTGACATGAAGTTATCTGTTTTCCCTTCCTTAAACACACCTGAACACTGCTATTCTGCATGTCTTCCTGTCTCCACAATCATAGGCACGGTGTACTGATATCCCTCTCAACCTCTTAGTAAAGACATCTGGACATAACCCAATATAATAGGATGACAAAGGCCCAAAAATAGGGACAGGTTTTAAATGTTCCTCTTATAAAGTTGACAGAATAATAGGTTTCGTGTTAGCATGCATTTTCTAAAAGATACAAAGTTTGAAACTCAAATGTCTGTCACTATTTAGTGACTTCAGTCCTCACTGATTTGCCAGCATACCACAATTTTATGAGGAACAGACCAAAACTATGACGCAAACATCTGGACGATTGAGAGGTACGTGCCTGCCCATTGCCACTCTCATCTCGTCTCTGTCTGTTTCTCTACTCCCTTATTAAAGCCTTCCTGCTGTGGTCCTTTATGCAGGTCAAACTCTTCCTTAGTCAGCTTACCTGCTCCTGCTAGTTGTATCTTACCAAAGAAGGACCCAAGGGTACAGGCCTCAATACTCAGCTGAGTACACTTTATTTCCAGAACATGTCACAGAAATGTCATGACTTATAGAGGCAATAGAAACTACATAACTGTAAAAAATAATGTCCACAGCATATTTAGGCATATAATTAATACCCTAAAAACAACTTTATTTTTTGCTGTAGGGCACCAGCTGAAAGTAATGCATATTTTCTTAACTATAAAAGCAGCAGCATTTGGACAGGTGTGCATTTTTGTTTTTATTCAGAGTTGGGAGGCAAGAAATATAAAGCTGTGAGTATAAAGCTAAAAGTTATACTCCTGGAAAAGGGCCTGAATTTGTTGCCACTCTTTGTAAATTTTCCCAAGAATTATCTAACAGAAGCATCTATTATAGCATCCATTTATTGTGTGAATCATGCCACACTATATATACAGAACTGCCAACCCTGGATAAGTGTTCATTATCATAATTTTTTTTTTCCAGCAGTGTATTCCCTTTGGGACAGAATAATACGGATGCACCTGGACAAACCTGCTCTGTCAGCTGTTCTCAGACACATTTTAAGCTTCTGTCAGCATATTCCAGGTACATCCAGTGTAACATTTAAGTAATCCACCCATTGTATTATGCTATAAAATCATGTTTTCTTTTTCACTAATTGCGCATATTTTCCTCATGCCATAGTTTTATTAACAGTGTCTGAAAACAAGGCATTTTCAAATGGCTATTGCATCATCGCATCTGATTATTAAAGAAACAGAACTAAACCAGTAGACACTGTGTTCAAAGATCCAAAGAGACAATTAATTAGACAGGAAGACATGCATAATGCAGGCAGAGAAAAAAACTGGCACACAGTAAAACGGATAGCATGAAGTATTTCTTAATGGGATCTCAAAGGATTTTAAAGTCATGATTAAACCAAGTGTCACGTGATTCACACTTATGAGAAAATGTATTCTTGTGTTTATTACTGTAAGAAAAAAAAAAAAACAAACATACAGGTATATACCATACTCCAATATTAGGAAAAAAACAGGCTTGTTAATCAACCTTCTGATGTTAGCTTGGTTCTCGAGAAGCTTTTGTAATGCATAGAACACACTGATTGTGCTCTGATATCGCAAAAACAACAAACAAGTTAAGTGCTTCTATAGTGTGAGACCCTGTCTTAACAACTATCATACATCCCCTGTTTCAGTTGCTAAGACTGGATATCGTGTTAGGCAGTTAAATCTGCCAGTACTGGCCAGGAAATGACAGCAGCAGAATTACAAACAAATTCCTCTCTGCCTGCTATCTGTACAGTAATTTGTCCCTGATGTAACATAAGACAAAGTGTTGCGCTGTTTTCCTGACATCACCAAGTGCTTAACAGCTTTGAAAGCCTGCAAAACACATAGCGTTTTTTGTTTTTCCTGTGACTAGCAGTACATACAGCAGATAAAGCTCCATGCACTATAAACAATTATTATCGGGCCTCCAGTTATAACCAATTATATCGTATTCTTGACTTGTATGGCAATATTCACCTCTCGAGCTTTGCACTCTGGGTGAATTTCCTGGCATCCATGTTTCAAACCCATAATACGCCAGTTTGGATCAGAGACTCGGTCATAATTCTCTATGTTAAACCTCCCTAAGCACTATTAAGATTGGCTGTCACATTAAAAACTGACATGCCAGCTGGCAAAGAATAGTGGTAGATGGAAAACAGTTTGCAAATCTGTTAGATATATAATTCTGCAACGCATAAACTACAAGTATCACAGAGCCAAGTGTCTAACAACTTTTAAAGCTATTAGTTCTTCAGTGAGACACTTTGTTTCTGCCTCTCTAGCAGCACTATGTTTTACTGGCTTTCAAAGGGTTCAACTTCTTGTTCAGGCTTTTAGCTCTGAACAGTGCTATATTTTACACAGTTTTGATTTTGATTAGCTGTGTAGATGTTACTTTCGGGAAACTGACCTTGCCTAAAAAAATGGGGAAAGAAAATGTCTTGGACAGTACAGAACTGTATACATAAAAATAGATAATATCACAGATTCCTTCCAGAAGAAAAGAAAAGAAACCAGTGTCACAATTACTTCTAAACAAAAGGCAAAAGTGTGAAAACATAAAATCTTTATACATGCTAAAATAAGTTAACAGAAGCTGCCATCTCACCAGCAGTATGAAATCAGTTTGCTCTGATGCCATAAGATAAATTTAGGGAGACAGTAGTAAAACTGGTCACTGTATGTGTAAACAATAAAACTCAAGATAAACATAATCCCCAGGATTTACTAATCTTCTGTGTAAAACTAGATTAGTCTTACACGGAAGCGCCAGTCTAAGAGTATGATGGCAGCGCACCATGCATATTAATGAGTGCGCGCTGCGTCAACTCTAAAGCTTACACGGAGCATGGACGAGTGTAGGGGCGTGTCGTACTGCCGTGCAGTCCAAAAATCCACGCCCCTGCAATGAAGAAACGCCGCAATTTCAAGTTACATGAGCGAGTCCGCTCACATGTGCACAGTGTAACACTACACTCCCCCATATGTTAGACAACTGACAAAATTAAAAATAGAAAGATTTTTTTAATTTTTTTATTTCATCCGATATAGCTGCCCGTATTTACACGTGTTTACCCATTGCTTAGCTACAGTTAGCAGCTTACACACCAGAAGAGCATAATAAGAAAAATATATGCAAATTAAGCAAGATAACATAGTGGTTAGCGCTTTCGGACAAAGAGGAGGCATTCCTGGTTCGAGTCCCACTACTGCATTCCATTTTCTGTTGGAAATCTGTATACAAAAATATTTCCTGACATTTTTTATGTATAAGTTTTGTAAAAAGCATTGAAAAGGTAAATGTAGTAGTGAACAAATTATATATATATGAAGGTGAAATGGTTATGCATTCTGAGGCATGAGTACCCTATTTTAAGCAACATAAAGTACTGCTAAGCACATTTTACCAGTATTGAGCATATTTAAATCCAATTGCTCGTAGCTGCTCACCGCATTAACCAGCACAATGTCTTTGCGCGAAGCTGTGCACCACACTAACCAGTGCAATCACAACGTATTTGCGCATCACCGCGCTAACCAGCGCAACGTTGGGCAAAGTCGAGCAACGTTGAGCAACGATGGGCAAAGTCGGGCAAAGTCGGTTAAACACGACCACACCTCCTTTACTGTACCTTAACCAGTCAGGTCTGCTCAGTAGGAAAATAAAAAGCAGTGACAGGGCTCGAACTCAGGATACTGTGCACTACAGTCACAGTACTTAACCACTAAGCCATGACAGCATTTCATAAACATGCACTTTCAACAGACGCATATCTATCAAAGGAATTTTAAACATTGTCAACATCAGCTAAGCAGGCATGCCTACAGCTGAGTTTTTCAAAAAGTGGCCAATCACAAATAAGTGCAGGAAATGAGGCATATTTAAGCTCCACAGGTGGGAATACTTGCTATAACTGGTTGTAGCTTCCTTCTGCAGTCAGCATGGCTGGTGTTGGAGAAGGCACTCAATTTAGAGCGCAACGCTGGGGCATTGAGGAGTCCAAAGTAATGGTTTGGCTCCTTGTCCACAATCATGAGGAAAGACTCCTACGGGGCCAGTACCAGGGTACCCAATATAAAACGGAGACCTGGAACATTCTTGCCCATGATCTCACCAGTGCCACTGGTGTTCCTCGGACTGGTGAGCAGGTCAGGCACCATTATTTTGACCTGTAGGGAGGATCAACTGGACCAGTGGATCCAGGAATCCTGTGCGATGCCTAATGCCCCAGTACTGAGTAAGTAGCCATTGTATTAAGTAGTTAAGAATTGCTATGCTTGTCTATACTATGGTCAGGTATGTCTCAATATCACTGCATTTACTTCACAGCTGCAGGTGTCCGGGCTATGAACCAGCAAGTCCATGAAGATAGGCTGCAAAGGCTGTGTCATCAGGCAGGTTAGTAATTATTCTGCATGTACTGTTATATAAAATAAATGAGAGAGCCTTCAAAAAGTGTTTTAACCCAATAAATAAAGGAGTAATAATCCTTTAATAAATGTATAATTCCAGGAGTGTGTCTGTGTCATTTTCTTTGATATGTTGTTGTACTGTTGCATTCTACAAATAGTAGTGTTGTATTAAGCAGTGTCAACCCACACTTGGGTAGGCCCATATAATGTGGATAAAGGGAGTTCCAGTAGCTTTTATGCATATTTACAGCCCTCAACTGTTGGTTCATGCCCAGCATGTACAGGTTAATCTGGCACATGAGTAGCTTGGTATTGTGTTCCCCAGAAATGTCAGTGTGCTGCCAGAAATGTAGGGAGCTGTAACATACAATTGATACTTTCACCTGAACATATCTAGATAATTATATGAAAGTAGAGCGGTCAGTGTACCATCTTAGCAGTAGTGTGTTTGAGCAACTCTCAAAATATGTTGCAGTAACATCTGCATCTTGGTCAGTTTGTATGTAAGATACAGCTCATGTATATAATGATCTAGCAAAATTCAATTGCACAATATAAGGACATTGGGTAGTGTAATAATACATATAAGGGACATATAACTGCAGTTAATAGGAATGGAGTGGAAACTAGAAGGATATATAAGTTGTTAATTGAGCTATCTTTTTCCACCCTATTGTATGTGCATAAAAAATGCAATTCCACACCTCAATCGGTATGTCTAATCTCAAAACATTTGTTGGGACATATGTCCTATTGGTTTATAAATATTTGCATTTATTTCTATGCATGTGCCCTGTTAAAATATCACAATATTGGTGGCCTGTTGCCATCAATTCAACCTGGATGCTGTTGTAATGTCCTCTATTATTCTATATATGCATGTGTTATCTTGCTTTTCAACTGATGAAAATCTGGTGTGTTGGGTTAATGGGAATACTTCTGCAAGCTGTTATAACTAATTGGGAATGCTGTTGACATATATTTATTAAACTCTCCAAAACATAGTTTGTATGGGAAGGCCGGTCCCAGCGGACCCACCTGTCCCACCTCAGCTGGCTATGGCACCTGGCACCAGCAGATCTGGTGCCCAGCCTGGGACCTCCTCCTCCATTGGCCCTGTGACACCTTCAGGTGGAAGCACTGCAGGGGATGGCGCACAGCCCCTCCCCCATGCAAGCGTGGGTGGAGAAGGGGCACCTATCACCCTTCAAATGGTCCGGCTGTGGTGCATAGAGAGATTGAACGTTCTGTTGCAGAACGTCTACGCCAGCTTGAGGCCCGAGTGGTGCGACTCCCGGGTCAGCCTGCCCCTCCTACACAGCCCATAGCACAGCCACCCTCTGGGCCATGAAGGTGCAGTGGTGACTGCTCATGGGTGGGGACCTCAGTCCCACTGTTTCCATCTGGGGGCTCATGGGCTTGCGATTTCCAAACATTCCTCCCCGTCAAAGGTGTTCACCCATCACGTGTCATATACCGCCCCGTATGAATCTTGTTTGTCTTGTCTGTTTACCTCCCCAACCTACCTCCTCAAATATACCTACTTCTCCTACCCCACATCCACTCTCACCTGAAAAAAAGGGCAATCTGCTCCAAAAAAAAATTACACCCCATACATAGCTGCCCATTTTGCACACATGTCCACTGGACACATGAAATGTTATTTAATTGGCATTACAACATACTTTGTTGTCCTCACCCCTCTCTCAGGGTTTGAAGGTTTCATATTTACCTCCAAATTTATTGCATATGCACAGCTGTTGCTGTTGAAGAAATGGGCAGCTATGGACTTTCCCTACACCCGTCCTGCACATCCCAAGCTATTTTCCATTCTGTCTTTCCCTCTGTGCCCCTTTTTCACCACTTTCCTATCTCCCCATTTTTCTTTTCTTTCAAAGAAATGAGCACGGGGGTTAGCGAGAGTAAGCAGTAGTTAGCGAGTTTGCGCTTGGCTAAGCAATGTGCAAACCTGAGCAAACCCGCTTACAACTGCTTAAAAGTGCCTTAGTCACTCTGTATGTGAGGGCCCTTGTTCTGCTCAGGAGCAAAATAAAACATCTCTGTAAGTCTCAAACGCCGGACCTTGCACACACTACAGAACATGAAGTACCACTAAGCCATGGTAGATATACATCAAGTTGGTCCTTAAATAAATATATCATGCATCAGAATGAGTGAATGTAAAGGATAAATAGGAATACCATACCACACAACTTGTTCTGTGGATGCTGACTAACAGTTATTGTGGGATTACATTACATGACTGTGATAAGAGAAGTGGCCATTCTAGCAGGAAATAATGTTACACCATCACTTTACAACCTCACACAGTATCACAGCAGGACAAACACTGGCATATATGTTTAGGGCAGAGGCTATACCTCCCAACTGCCCCTAATTTTCAGGGATGTCCCTGATTTTGAAACAAATTTTAGCTCTGTCCCTCTGAATCCCTCCGAAAACTACTGACTTTGGACAGAAAGGTGGTGAATTACACTTTAATGAATAATGACAATAACAAGAGTTTGACACTTCTTTTACTTCAGAAAAGGTGTATTAATTCATATGCTCTGATTCTCTCAATGTCTCAACTTAATGGCACTAATATTTTAAAGGTGTCCCTGACTTTTTCTTTACTTTTCCCTGAGTCTGTTCAAATATGTACCCGAGTGGTTGAGAGGTCTGGCACAGTCAGAAACACAGAGGCATATCAGCTTTTCTGCTGTTACATACTGTGCAAATAGCTTTGGAAGGAGTTTCAGAAGCATACCCTCATGTAGGAATACAACACTGAAATACAAATGGATGTAGCCATGTACTGGTAGCAACCAACTGTAAGAATGCCATTCCTCTATTGCTGAAAAGACCTGTGTGGTGCACAGACAAAAAATAACAGGCTATTCTCTGGCTATCGTGTGGATAGGTCCACAGTTGGGAGTTGCGCAGACTACTTGCCTCAATAAACTAACATGTACACAGCAACCCTGTAAGTCCAGCAAGATAAAATCCACACAATACTACTTACTCTCTCTGTACTTCTGCAACATACCCAAATGTAGAATATACCTGTGTGTGCAGGGTCTACCAAGGATGTAGGTAAGCATACTCACAGTACCCAAATGTAGAATATACCTGTGTGTGCAGGGCCTACCAAGGATGTAGGTAAGCATACTCACACTACCCAAATGTAGAATATACCTGTGTGTGCAGGGTCTACCAAGGATGTAGGTAAGCATACTCACACTACCCAAATGTAGAATATACCTGTGTGTGCAGGGTCTACCAAGGATGTAGGTAAGCATACTCACTGTACTGAAATCTTTCCAGTTTTTCTGAGCAGCTTGTGCTAATGTCAACACTAAAAAAGCACAAACTGTTTAGAATTGAGTAAATGAATATTCACAGTATAGCAGTTCACAAACAATTCGTGTGCCAAAGGAATACATCTCAATAACTATCTTTGTATGGCGGTTAATTGTAACAGTTGAAAAGAAAGTACATCTTTCCATGTATCTTGGGGTAGCATTTTGAGGGGCGAGTACATTTCTACATTGACAAGTGGGTACTGGAAGCAGCAACATTAGGTCTGAGTACAAAATGTAAATCTCTGGCTACAACCCTGGCTTCTGATATAAGACTATACCAACCTTCTGTCTTAAACAATGATGTCCACAGCAAACAAGGATGGTCTCCATCTTGGAAAGCTGAAAGGGCCACGCCTACATGAGTCAACAATTTATAGTACTTGGTTGCTATAACAGTGATTACTGCAATTACTACACAACAGGCGGCATGCAATTAGCAAATGGTGGCCACTAATTGGTGCAGAGGCCATCACATGCTCATGTGCAAATTCCTACAAAAACAGGCTGCAATCTCTGCCAACAAACTCAATCACTCTATTGCAGAGACTGACAGAGAGAGAGAGAGAGAGAGACAGAGAGAGACAGAGAGAAACAGAGAAAAGGAAAAATAAATATTACCAAAGCATACAAAGGAAAGATATGTGACACATATGTATTTACTGGCATGTAGTAGATGTTATTGAAGAATAGTCTACATAATGTGAACCATTCATATCTTCATGCACAGATGTTCTGCTTAACTACTGCTATGGACAATACTGTGTGTACCTGTGGGCAGTGGGACATGCCTGTGAAGTGTCAAAGATCTGATCCATGTTATCTGTGTTCTGTACAGTAGTATGGCCAATGGCTGTTGGGGGGATTACTGCTGACATTATATAAACATGGGTGTGACAGAACAACACATACATGATAGTCATATTAAAGTGTAGCTTAGCATTGGCAACTGCTGTAGCAGTCTAGTATGCTTATCTAGCATCTGTAGCCATATATACCCCCCCTAATGTTAGTGTGTGTGTTCATATGTGACACCTGTTTGTGTTGTAGCAAGGCCCAACAGTTCAGCTGTGAGGTCCAGGGACTTACAACAGTGTGGACCTTGTGTGTGTATGCCACACACATAAGGAGAAATATATATGTGTCATATGTATTCACATCTGTATATGTGCATAGAGCAGGGGACATATTGCAACTGTTTGTGAAGGGTGGAGATATATATGTTGGTGAAGGTTAGTATGCACATATTTGTATGTAGGTTTTAGTGTGTGACAAACAAGACAGCATACAGTGCTGGTATATGACATGTGCTGGTTAAACACTGTGGGTGGTTTGTTCAGTTTGAAACGTTGAAGCCAATAAGGCCTGTTACAGCTACCTGGGCTGTGAACACCTTCAATGCATTTATCCCAAGACTGAGCGATTTTATTACATAACTGTACACCTTACATCCTTTGTATAATTGATATTCTCACTATGAAAGGTGAAATGTATATGTGCCTACATATATATGTATGTATGTGTATATATATATATATATATATATATATATATATATATATATATATATATATAGTTATACATACTCATACACACCTACATCTACTTGTTGCAATAGATTCTCTGTACTGTTGACTGACTGCGATGGTCAATATGTTTTTGAATACGTCAAATATATGTATCTGTGGGAAAGCTTAGTGGGAAACTGTTTATGTCATGGTATTATGGGTCCTTGCTTTGATCCTAGCAAAAACTGTGTATTCTGTTGCTAGGCAGAACAAGTGCTTTGCATACAGTGCGATTAAGTCCCTTAGTTTCAACTAGGGTGTGTCATTGGAGGCTAAAGCACTACATCTATGATTATTGATTGGTACCAATGTTGAATGCAAATCTTGTGAGTACTGTAATACTACTTGAAGCTCTGGGCCTGTACAGCAAAGTATGGTGTAGGTCCACATTGCTTGCATCCACTGTTTTGTGTGGTCCCAGTATTACATGTGTGCATGTGGTCTGAAGTCATGTTCAGGTCTTAAAGTGTGTTTCCTATTTTCCTCTCACAGGTGCCGAGGTGAGCTGGTTCAGTACAGCAGGGAACCTAATGTCACTGAGACAGACAGTGATGATGAGGATAGGTGTGCTGAGACACAGGCAGGTTTGTCAAGGTCTGTTGTTGGGCCACCAATTGACAGTACACAAGTGTCCACCCCATCCATACACACAGTCATCATCATCATTGCCCTTAGCTGAGGGACAGTGTACGGTTGGCACTGGCCAGGACAGTGTGGTATCTATGGCACATGTATCAGGACACAGCAGCCATAGCCAGATGTCTGGAATGGTACCACATAGGCAGATGCCCAGGGGTTCTCATCAGAGCACTGCTGGTCATCATGCCCCTGGCAGATGTGCCACACCTCTTTCTACCACACGCATGTTCCAGGCTGTCATGGAGGCACAGACATGAATGGAGCGGTACACCAGACAGGGACTAAGGGCACAGAGGGCTCATAACACCTCTGTAAATGACAGTATCCGTGACCTAGCAGGTGCCATACGTAACTACACTGAGATCATTAATAGACGTTGGGGTGAGACATTGGATGTACTCCACAATGTCATGTCCATGTGTCAGGACAGTGCGGGAGGGTTGAGACATGGACGTATGCCAGCAACATCAGCAGCTGGAGGTCGCCGTGGACATCCAGCAAGTCACAGCCACTCCCGTAGTGCCAGTACCAGCCCCAGCAATGTTGGGGGGGGCTGTCCATAGACCGTCCTAGAAGACCACGTGCACGTTGCTCTGGCCAGTCCCAGCAGGGACCTGGATCCAGTGGACATATGTCAATCACTTCGGATAGTACCCAATCTGGATTAGTACTGGATACTGTCTGTAGCACCCCTGCCAGGCACAGGTTCCGTATCCATGGCCAGAGACGGTGATCTGTAAAGCCTGCCAGGTACAGTCTGCAGCTGTCTCACAAATCCCCGTATATGGCAGCCACATGGTGGAACTGTGTGCATGCAGACACACACACATAAATCAGAAACCTAAGGCAAACACATACCCGCACACAATACATCAACATTGGCCCATAACAGTACTCATGGCCCTCACACACACACACACACGTTGATTGTATGGCTCAGTGTAGGCCTCTGGCAAACCAACAACACACCCTGTGCATATGATGAAACCTGTGCCACCTCCTGTCATCTGTAACATTGATGCAGGGACAGGCTAACATGGTGCTGATTGATGCACAGGGTGATTTTAATAAAGTATAGCAATGGTTGGATGTGTAGCATGGTGTCAGCAGTAAACTGTACGGATATCCTTGAAGGTGTAGCTGAGCAGGCATGATGCATTAAAGCTGTAATTAGCAATGTTGTATTGTTTTCACCAGTGATTATTCCAATTGTGTTTTCTTTGCCCATGTGCCACTTGGCTGATGTGTGTAGTTGTGTCAGCATGCGTTATACAGTGGGCAGTAAGTGTGGGGTGTGTACAACACAGGTTTGCAGGTGTTCATTTGTGAACATGGTGGAGGTGCACTGTCTGCATGTACATGCATGTTAGATACATGGGCAGGGTGACATGCCCAGTATTGGCCAGGGTTAACACTCCATAGTTTCTATTGGTGGCCAGTATGCATTGTACTACACACATTTTGGAACTTGAGTATGCATGTGTGTGTGTGTATGACACGGGTTGACACTGTGCTGTGGGTGATGCTGTTGTTGCTATCTGTCATTGGTTTGCATTACTAAGGTTAACACTGTCCCAGCTGCATAATCCTTTAGTAATGCACACTATTCACCTACAAGGTTGCATGGACCATGCTATCACAAACACAAGAAATTCTCACTTACACAGTAAAAGTGCATTAATCTCATAGACCCCTGCCATAAACTAAATATATAACAGAAGGTGTGAAGTTGTACCAGAAAAGAGTTGCATACCAAAAAGGGATAACCTCTCTGGTCAGTATCATTGGGAAAATACAATCCCTCAATAAACATACAAGGCAAGCTTCAAAACACAAAATGGCAAGGATTCCAAAGACAATACCAAAGCTTTCTTTAGTGTTGTTTATAATCTACAGGGGAAATCTCAGATCAGATTACAGTTAATGTAAATGGTCACAAAGTACACTTATCTGACTGACATTACCAATTTCTTGTCAGACAGTTTGAATGCGGATTTCACCACCCTGTTGTTACACAAGGGCCACATTTCCAGACCTGAAGAATGTAAAACCTGATGATTCACAGACAGTCTAGTTAAACATCTCTTTACCAAAGTCCAAACCACAGTGGCAATGGTACTGGACAGTGTCCCTGACTGTGCCATGCACAAGCTGACATATGAAGTCACCACTCACCTAAACACTCTGTCCAGATGCAGCCTCTATACAGGTTACATACTTGTGGAATGATGCACGGTAATGGTGTTCACAGTCCACAAGGGTTGAGCTACAACGTCTTCTTCTTCTCCTTTCGGATGCTCCCATTAGGGGTCGCCATAGTAGATCATCTGTTTCCATTTCTTCTTGCCCACTGCATCTTGCGCTGTCACACCATCCACCTGCATGTCCTCTCTCACCACAGCCATAAACCTCATCTTAGGCATTCCTCTTTTCCTGTTACCTGGCGGCTTCATCCTTAGCATCTATTTCACAATATACTCTGCATCCCTCCTCAGCACATGTACAAACCAACTTAATCCCTTCAAACCTGGGCTGACCCTCTAATATACTTATTCCTAAACCTGTTCACCTTCGTCACACCCAGAGCAAATGTTAACATAAATTGATTTAAGGGTAGAACTACAACAGATCCTGGAAACTCTCACCCTATAAGCCAGACAAATGTTATCTGGAAGGCTATGGAGCATAGTATTATGGAACTCATTAACAGACACATCATGAACCTGCAAACACTGCACCATACCCACTTAGGTGCTCTAAAGGCCAGATCATGGCTCCTACACCTAGTACACTTCAAGCCAGTTAACAAGGCTATAGGTGAGGGAGGGGAGGTCCACACAGCCAAGCTATAGCTCACCAGCAATTCATACCCATCCCACATTCTGGTATTATACATAGCCTCAACTGACTTACCATAAACGATTGTTAGATGATGGATTGACAACTGACGCACAGATGTTGGACACAGTAACATTTGCAGCCTTCATGTACAATTCTATGCCAGTAACAAGTGGTATTCATCTGCACTCAGTCCTGGGACCACTCCTGTTTGGCATATAGCTTTCTTAGGTACAAGCAAACACTGTAGGGATATGTCTGCCCACTTTTGATGAAAATGCATACTGTGGGCTATACTTTATTCTCAAGGTGACACACACATCCTCCAAAAGGGTATCATAGAGACAGATACCTGGTGTCAAACTCATGCTGTAAAGCTATAAGCCAAAGAAAGCATAGTTATCCACTTTTAGAAAACAAAGTATCCCCAGAGTACCACATAGGTAGTAGCCCCCAAAATGTGGAACACATACTAATGCATACATAGAGCCATGTGTTTAGTCATCTCTCCTTTGATAATCACATTTCCAAAGGGTTTTGGAAATCCCTTTGTGGAGCACACAAGCAATAAAGGGTTTGCATGCAGATCCACAGAGGTTGTTGCACACCTATAATGATTAGTCATCTTTGCCAGACTTTGCTTGCTTTGGAACAGGATTCAAATATACCTCAAGCATAAACCCTCACTCACACTCTTCAATAGAAACCGTGATGAGTGGATGTGAAACAGAAGATGTAGCCCAGGGATCACTGCAGTGGCTAAGTTTGTCACAAGCATAGAGAAGTGACCTAAGGTCTGGAAAGCGCCAGCACACCCTGGCAAAGATAATGGATGTGTTCATGGAGAAAGCAGAGTACCCACCTATGAAATAATTGAGGTCAAATGTATGTATATGGCTTTGCCCCACAGCTACCTTACATGTGTAATGCACATACAGTTGTCATTGTGATATATCATACACTAGAAAAATCAAAACCCACTCCACATTGACAAATGGTGTCACACACCTGGAACACACACACACACACACACACACACACACCTGGAACACACACACACACACACACCTGGAACACACACACACACACACACAGTCAGCAAGTGCAAGATTCAAACTCCTTCCTAAGTACATTATGATACTACAGCAATATGCATTTACACGACGTGCTATACACATTACTGGGATTTCACCTTTCCACAGGTATATTTGTAGGATGGTGACATCACCAGACTTGTCAAAGATGAGTACACCACTTTTAAGGGGTGTGAGTATTCTCCAGAAATGTTGCTTCCTTCCTAGGGAGACACACACACAGTTGGCAAGTGTAGGATCCAAACCCCTACCTAACTACATTATGATACTACAGCAGTACACATTTACACAACATGCTATACACATTATTGGAATTTTGCCTTTCCACAGGTATATTTGTAGGACAGTGACATCATCAGAGTTGACAAAGATGAGTATACCACTTTTAAGGGGTGTGAGTAGTCTCCAAAAAGGTTGCTCCTCCCCAGGGAGACACACACACACTCACAGGTGGCAAGTGCAGGATTCAAACCCCTACGTAACTACATTATTATACTACAGCAGTACGCAATAACACAACAAGCTATACACATTACTGGGATTTCATCTTTCCATGGGTATATTTGTAGTATGGTAACATCATCAGACTTGACAAAGATGAGTATACCACTTTTAAGGGGTGTGAGTAGTCTCCAAAAAGGTTACTCCTCCCCAAGGAGACACACACACTCACACAGTTGGCAAGTGGAGGATTCAAACCCCTACCTGACTACATTATGATACTACAGCAGTATGCATTTACACGACGTGCTATACACATTACTGGAATTTCACCTTTCCACAGGTATATTTGTAGGATGGTGACATCATCAGACTTGACAAAGATGAGTATACCACTTTTAAGGGGTGTGAGTAGTCTCCTAAAAGGTTACTCCTCCCCAGAGAGATACACACACAGTTGGCAAATGCAGGGTTCGAACCCCTACCTAACTACATTATGATATTACAGCAGTATGCACTTACACAACACGCTATACACATTACTGAGATTTTTCCTTTCCACAGGTATATTTCTAGGACGGTGACATCATCAGACTTGACAAAGATGAGTATATCACTTTTAAGGGGTGTGAGTAACAGTTGCTCCTCCCCTGGGAGACACACACACACACACACACACACACAGTTGGCAAGTGCAGGATTTGAACCCCTACCTAACTACATTATGATACTAGAGCAGTACACATTTACACAACACGCTATACACATTACTGGGATTTCTCCTTTCCACAGGTATATTTGTACGATGGTGACATCAGACTTGACAAAGATGAGTATACCACTTTTAAGGGGTGTGAGTAGTCTCCAAAAAGGTTGCGCTCTCCTCAGGGATGGACGGATGGACACACACACTTGGTAAGTGCGGGGTTCTTAATCCAAACTAAGTACGTCTTTACTCTTCAGCAAGCAATATGGAGTTATACGGTGCAATACAGACATTACTTACTGACAGTTTGCCCAAAGGTTTTTTCACATTTGCTAACCTCAGCAGGCTTATCATACTAGGTGTATTGTGAGTGTATTGTATGCAAAGGCCATGACCATATCATATATGGGTTGATGCACCACATGCTGGCACACACAGGGTCAAACCAGTGGCTAAGCTTTGTCAACCCAATACTGGACAATACAGTCAGAAGGAGTAGGGTCATACAACCACAACACCAACTGTCTCACATCGATCTACAATATAAGCACCAGCAAAACACACACATAAATACACACTACCATACTCGGAGAATACAAATATTAATCTGAAAAAGAGAGTGTGTAATCCTAAGCAGACAAGCAAGCAACATGCACCTCCAAGCACACGCCAGAAAACACATAATACACCAAAGCAGTGTGCCTCACAACAGGCCCTAAGGCAAAACAACATACCCAATACACTAGTAATTGGGGACTTCATTGTCAGGCACACAGATGTTCCACACACTCGGCTGGACAAGGGGAAGGTTACTGTCAGTTGTCTGTCAGGTGCTATGATCCGCCACATAACACAAGCACTTACATCACTCCAGAACAGGTACATATATGACGTGTTCTTTGTACATGTCAGTGTGAATGATCTGAGGCATACCTCCCAGGACAACATGACAAGAGATATATATCAGCTCTATGATCATGTAGCCCAGGCTGGTATGACCCTGACCTTGAGTAGCATCTTACCTTCACCTACATGATACTGCAATATAACAGAAAGACGATAAACTTCAACAATTGTCTGAGCTTCTAGTGTCATTCAAAGGGGATCCAGTCTCTGTCTGCCTGTGATGACATGATAGACAAGCCTCATTGCTTCGCTACAGATGGTTTGCACCTGTCGCCCCTATGCTTCTGAATACTGGGCAAGGCTCTTGCTGTCCCCATATTACCTTTTTTAGGCAAGGCTCAAAGGTTCATAGGTAGGTACTAGGCTATCGGCCCTGGGGCCTATACAAGCCCAGCCAAAAAGGTACCCTGGCTTTTGCCAACCAAAAAAATTATTTTCCTGTGCCACTGTTGAGCAGAGACACAGAAGTGATCCCCGGGGTGAATTTCCTATTTCCCATCCAATCATCAAGATTTTTCTTGAAGAGTGCTAATGAGGAGCTTTGTTTGATATAGATAGGCAGTTTATTCCGGAGTATGGGAAGTCTCTGGGACAGGAATCTATCCCTCCGGCATGTTCTGTTTATTGTGGTGACAAGGTTTGAGCGTGTAGGTTCATAGGTAGGTACTAGGCTATCTGCCCAAGGGCATCTATAAGCCTAGCCAGAATGTGTTGGCTTTCGCCTCCCTTTTAAATTAGTTTCCTGGGCCTCTGTCTAGCAGGGCCAATGAAGTGATTCCAGGGGTAAATTTAAGATTTCCCATCCACTCGTCAAGATTCCTCTTGAAGAGAGTCAGCGAGGGGCTCTGCCTCACATAAACTGGGATTCTATTCCAGAGTGAGGGAAGTCTCTGGGACAGGAATCTATCCCTCCAGCAAGTCCTGTTTATTGCTGTGCTGAGGTTTAATTCACTGGAGAGTGTGGCTCTAAGAGATTTGGTTTTCTTGAGGTGGAGCATGTCCATTAATTCCGGGTTGGACATGGCCTTATACGTCAGGCATAGATCACCTCTGAGCAGGCAGTAAGCAACCGAGTAGAGCTGGAGTTTCTTTAGTCGAGCTGCATAGGGCATCTCTTTGAGGCCCATGATCCTCTTGGTGAGGTACTTCTGCGGTCTTTCCAGCTGTTGCATGTGCCGATTAAGGTAAATACCAAATGGGGCATTGTACTCTATTATGGGCCTAATGAGTGATGAGTAGAGGGGCACAATGACCTCTCTTGATCTAGAGGTGAACCCTTTCGTGATTAGCAGGGCCACATAACACAAGCACTCAGGTCACTCCAAGGCAAGTACAAATATGACTCAGTCATTGTCCATGCTGGTGTGAATGACCCGAGACGTACCTCCCTGGACTACATGAAGAGACATAGAAGAGCTCTCTGAGCATGTAGCCCAGGCCGGTATGACCCTGACCTTGAGTAGCATCTTACCCTCACCAATAATGATGCCACAATATGAAGACAAGATAATTAATTTCAACAATTGGCTTAAGTATTGGTGTCATTCACAGGGGATTCAATGCCCGTTAGCCTGGGATGACATGCTCGACAAGCCACGATGCTTCGCTAGGGACGGCTTGCACCTGTCACCCCTGGGCTTTCGGATATTGGCAAAGGCTCTTGCTACCCCTATAGTGCCTTTTTTAGGCAAGGCTCAAAAGACAAACCCACCTCCATAGGTATCACAAGGGATAAGAAACTAACAGAAATGCTACTCAACGCCAGAAGTCTAAACCTCAAGATGCACACACTCAAAACTCTCCTTAGCATGGAGAACATCGATATCTGTGCAGTAACAGAAACCTGGTTCAAGGCTCCCGAGAGCACCCCAGCAATACCAGGTTATACCTCATACCATGCTTTTTGGCCCCAAAACTTGGACCGAACCACAAAAGGAGGGGGAGTATCAATATTCGTCAAAGATACCCACACCTCCAGGTTGGTGGCACAGCACGAAGCATCAGAGACTATCCATGTGCAACTAACAGTGGGTAAAACTGCCTTCCAGTTTATAGCCTGCTACAGACCACCCTCCCAAACCCAGGAACCCCACTCGGCCTTCCTGAGAACACTGGAAAATATGAAGGTCTCTCCAAACACCATTATATTGGGTGACTTCAACTACCCAAACATAGACTGGGAGCATTACTCTAGCTCCAACACCCTAGCCCAAAGGTTCCTAGAATTTATAAACTCAAATGCTATGGAGCAACTTGTTACCACTCCCACAAGAGGGGAAAACATACTGGACCTGATCATCACCAACATGGGGACTTTATGCTCCAGACAAGAAGTGTATCCCTCACTGGTAAGATCAGACCATAAACTAATCTCACTGGATATTCACATCCCGACCCCACCCCCTGCCCAGAAAACCACAGTGAAAAACTTCTCTAAAGCAAATGTCATACTCCTCAAAACCGAGGTGGAATCCGTCAAAGCCCCCGGGCCTGTGGAAAATACGGCCCAGACTGCAGAATCCTTTATAAACGCATTCTATGAACACCTTCAGGAGTGCATGGATCATGCAATCCCAAATAAAACCAGGACCCAATCCTCCAAAGGCAGACGTCCTGTCTGGTGGACCCCAGCCATAAACAAACTATACAATAGAAGGAGGAAGCTACTACATGATAGAGCAAAATCCCCAAAAGGGAAGGCATCTCTGATCAGTATTAGCAAAAAACTACAGGCACTCATAAAATCGTCTAAGGCCAGCTTCGAGAGAAAAATTGCACAGGACACTAAGGATAATCACAAGGCTTTCTTTAGTTATGTTAGGAACCTGGGTTGGAATTCCCAGATATGCTCAGAATTAGTTCAAAATGACAAAAAATACACCGAACCCACAGACATTGCCAACATCCTAGCTGACAGGTTCAGCGCAAACTCCCCCCCCCCTCACCAAAAGGGCAAATATCTATCCCAGCAGAGTGCTGCCCCCCTGACATCTCAGATGCTCAGGTAAGAGCCGCCCTCTCCAAAGAAAAAACACAACATTAATGGGACAAGACGGTGTCCCGGGCTGCGTCCTACATGAACTCCAAGAAGAGCTAAACCCAAACATAAAACTACTGTTCAATCTCAGCCTTACTACAGGATATGCACCCAAAGAGTGTCGTACAGCAACAGTGGTCCCTCTCCACAAAGCTGGTGCCTCAACGGATCCTGGAAACTATCGCCCCATAAGCCTGACTAGCTTGGTCTGCAAAGCTATGGAAAGGATCATCATGGACCTCATAAATAAAGATATTGGGGACCTACAGACACTGGATCCTACCCAGTTCGGCTTTGTTAAGGGCAGATCCTGCCTCTTAAACCTGGTCAATTTCTTTGAAACGGTCACCAAGGCCATTGACGAGGGGAAGGTGGTCCACACAGCCTACCTGGACTTCACAAAAGCCTTCGATACAATACCCCACTCGGGCATTATAGATAAGCTCACCAGCTTAAATATAAACCCCTATGTCACTAGATGGGTTGCAAACTGGCTCAAGGACAGAACCCACATGGTTAGAATTGCTGGAGCCATGTCAGACTCCAAACCAGTTACAAGTGGTGTCCCACAAGGCTCAGTCCTGGGACCTCTCTTGTTCGGTATATATTTCTCGGAGGTACAGGCCAACACGGAAGGACTGTGGCTGACCAAGTTTGCAGATGACTGCAAACTGGGCGCCATAATCGACTCTCCAGCCGACACAAGCATTCTCCAAAAGGGCCTCATAGAAACAGACAACTGGTGCCAGAGCCATGGCCTCAAACTAAATGCCAAAAAGTGTATAGTCATCCCCTTTGACAAAAACAAAGTGCCCACAAATTACCACATAGATGGTAATCCATTAAGTACAGAAGAAGTAATTAGGGACCTGGGGACCCAAGTTGATAGCAATCTCTCATTTGACAACCACGTGGCCAAAGTGGTTAGAAAAGCATTTTATATAGCCCACCTAATCATGAAGGGATTCACATCTAGATCAGGGGAGGTCATTGTGCCTCTTTACTCATCCCTCATCAGGCCCATAATTGAGTACAATGCCCCTTTTGGGATGTACCTTACTAGACACCTGCAGCAACTGGAAAGACCCCAAAAGTACCTCACCAAGAGGATCAAAGGGTTCAAACAGATGCCATATGCTGCCCGGTTAAAGAAACTCCAGCTCTACTCAGTGGCATACCGCCTGCTCAGAGGCGATCTGTGCCTGACGTATAAAGCCATGTCCAACCTGGAATTAATGGACATGCTGCACCTCAGAAAATCCAAATCCCATCGAGCTATGCACTCGAGAGACTTGAACCTCAGCACTGAAATAAATAGGACATGCTGGAGGGACAGATTCATAACCCAGAGGCTCCCTTCACTCTGGAATAAAATCCAGTCCAGGTTAGGCAGAGTCACTCATTGACTCTCTTCAAGAGGAATCTTGATGAGTGGATGGGAGATCGTAGGTTTACCCCGGGTATCACTTCTGTGTCACTGTTAGACAGAGGCACAGTATACTAACCTCGAAAAAAGGGCATAGCAAAATTAATTTAAAATGGGTGGTGAAAGCCAAATACACTCTGGCTAGGCTTATAAATGCCTAGGGCAGATAGCCTAGTATGAACCTTTGAACATAGAAGGAATTTCTAACCTCTTTGGCAATGTGATTATCAAAGGAGATGTTACTATCTACCTGGGTCCCCAATTACATTTTCCGTACCTAGTGGATTACCAACTATGTGGTAATTCATGGGCACTTTGTTTTTTCCAAAGGGGATGACTATGCATTTTTTGGCATTCAGCTTGAGGCCATGGTTTTGACACCAGGTATCTGTCTCTGTAAGACCCTTCTGGAGGATGTCTGTGTCAGCCAGAGAGTCGATTATGGCCCCCAGTTTGCAGTCATCTGCGAACTTGGTCAGCCATAGTCCTCCCGTGCTTACCTGTACCTCAGAGAAGTATATACAGAACAGGAGGTGTCCCAGGACCGAGCCCTGTGGGACGCCACTTGTGACTGGTTTAGAGTCAGACATGGCACCCGCAACTCTGACCATGTGTGCTCTATCCATGAGCCAGTTGGCCACCCATCTCGTGACATAGGGGTTAATGTTCAAGCTGGTAAGCTTGTCTATGATGCCAGAGTGGGGAATGGTGTCGAAGGCCTTAGCGAGGTCCAGGTAGGCTGTGTGGACTACCTTCCCTTCATCTATGGCCTTGGTAACGGTTTCAAAGAAGTCAACTAGGTTTAGGAGGCAGGATCTGCCTTTAACAAAGCTGAATTGGGTAGGGTCCAGTGTCTGGAGGTTCCCAATGTCTCTGTTTATGAGTTTCATGATAATTCGCTCCATAGCTTTGCAGAACAGGCTGGTCAGGCTTATACGGCGATAGTTCCCAGGTTCTGTTGTGGCACCACCTTTGTGGAGTGGGATAACTGTTGCTGCATGTCATTCTTTGGGGTACATAGCCTGTGGTAAGGCCAAGTCTGAACAGTGAATTTAGGTGAGGGTTTAGTTCCTTTTGGAGCTCGTGTAAGACGCAGCCTGGGACACCATCCGGTCGCATTGATGCTGTGTTCTTAGCTTTGGAGAGGGCTGTTTTTACCTGCTTGTTCATGATGTCTGGGCTCTGCATTCTTCTGGGATGGACACGGGCCCTTTTGAGGGTGAGGGGGGGTGAAGTTTGCACTGAACTTGTCTGCCAGGATGCTGGCAATGTCAGTTGGTTCAGTGTATCTTTTGCCATTTTGCAGTAGCTCAGAGCATATCTGAGAGTTGCCACCTAAATTTTTGATACAGCTAAAGAAGGCTTTGTGGTTATCTTTAGTTTCCTTGGCAATTTTTCTTTGGAAACTGCCCTTGGATGATTTTTTGAGAGATCGCAGTTTCTTGCTAATAATGATCAGTGATGCCTTTCCTTTTTGGAATTTTGCTCTATCATGTAGTAGTTTCCTCCTTCTGTTGTATAGCTTAATTATGGCCGGGGACCACCAGACTGGTTTCCTCTTTTTGGAGGAGTGAGTCTTGGCTTTACTTGGGATGGCTCGATCCATGCATCCCTGTAGATGCTCATAGAATGGACTTGTAAAGGATTCTGCAGATTGGATAGCATTATCCTGTAGCAAGGGGGCTTTGAAACTTTCCACTTCAGTCTTGAGAAGTATGAAGTTTGCTTTTGAAAAGTTTTTCACAGTGGTTTCCTTGACTGGGGGTGGAGTCGGGATGTGGATGTCCAGTGTGATTACTTTATGATCTGATCTTACCAGCGAGGGGTTTACCTCTGGTGTGGAACACTGATCCTCCATGTTGGTGATGATCAGGTCCAGTATGTTGTCACCTCTAGTTGGTGTGGTGACCAGCTTTTTCTGGGTGTTTGAGTTTATAAACTCTAGGAAGCATTGGGTAAAGGAGTTTGTACTTGAGTAATTCTCCCAATCAATGTTTGGGTAGTTGAATCTCCGAATATCATGGTGTTTGGTAGGACCTTTATATTTTCCAGTGTTCTCAAGAATGCTGAGTGAAGGTCCTGAGACAAGGTAGGTGATCTGTATCAGGCTATGATCTGATAAGCAGCTTTGCCCACTGTTAGTTGCACTTGGATGGTCTCCGAGGCCTCGTGCTGTGCCACTAACCTGGAGGTGTGGGCATCCTTTATGAAAATGGATACACCCCCTCCTTTTGTATTTCGGTCTGGGTTTTGGGGCCAAAGCTCGGAGGGATTGGGATTTCTTTAAGTGGAGCATGTCCAACAGCTCTGTGTTTGGCATAGCTTTGTATGTTAGGCAGAGTTCACCTCTGAGTAGGCGATATGTGACGGAGTAAAGCTGGAGTGTTTTGAGATGGTCTGTGTAGGGCATGTATTTGAGGCCAGTAATCCTCTTTGTGAGGTATTTCTGTAGGCTTTCCAGTTGTTGTAGATGTCTTGTGAGGTACATACCAAAAGGGGTATTGTACTCTATAATGGATCTAATGAGTGATGAGTAGAGGGGAACAATGACCTCTTTTTTTCTGCATGAGAAACCTTTTGTGGTGAGGTGTGCCACGTAGAAGGATTTCCTGACTACTGTGGCAATGTGATTATCAAAGGAGAGACTACTGTCCACCTGTGTCCCAAGGTCTCTTATCACACTTTCAGTGTTAAGTATACTACCGCCTATGTTGTATTTCATGGGTAAAGAGTTTTTACCAAAGGGGATGACAATGCACTTTTTGACATTGAGCTTGAGGCCATGGCTTTGACACCAGGCATCTGTCTCAGTGAGGCCCTTTTGTAGGATGTCCACATCATTAGTAGTTTCGATTATGGCTCCTAGTTTGCAGTCATCTGGGAACTTCATTAGCCAAAGACCTTCTATGTTAGCCTGTACTTCAGGCAAGTAGATACCAAACAGGACACAGGACTGAACCCTGTGGTACTCCACTTGTCACTGGTCTGAAGTCAGATTTGGAGTCTGCTACTTTCACAGAGTGGGTTCTGTCAGTGAGCCAGTTGGCAACCCATCTTGTGACATAGGGATTTATACCTAGTTTAGTAAGTTTATCTATAATTCCAGAGTGGGGGATGGTGTTGAAAGATCTAGATAGGCTGTGTAAACCACCTTACCCTTGTCTACGGCTTTGGTGACTGCTTCAAAGAAGTCTATCAGGTTTAGGAGACATGATCTGCCTTTTACAAACCCGAACTGGTTGTGGTCCAGAGTTTGGAGATTACCAATGTCTTTGTGTATAAGTTCCATGATGATACGTTCTATGGCCTTGCAGACCAGGCTCATCAGGCTAATGGGGCGCTAGTTCCTGGGGTCTGTGGTGGCTCCCCCTTTGTGTAGTGGGATAACCGTCGTGCGCCATTCAGCAGGCACAAAGCCTGAGGTGAGGCTATGATTGAACATGGTACTTAGGTGTGGTGCCAGTTCGTTCTGTAGTTCATGTAGAATGCAGCCTGGGATGTTGTCTGGTCCCATGGATGCTGTGTTCCTGGCTTTGGAGAGTGGTTTTTACCTGTGCAGCCTTGATGACAGCAACTTTGCATTCTTCCGGTATAGAGATGGGCTCTTTCATGGGTGAGAGGGGGGTAAAGTTAGCACTGATCCTATCTGCCAGGAAATTGGCAATATCAGTTGGGTCTGTATATTTAGTGCCATTGTGCTGTAACTCAGAGCAGATCTGAGTATTGCCATTGAGATTCTTGACATAGCTACAGAATGCTTTGTGGTTGTCTTTAGAATCAGTGGCGATTTTGTTTTCATAACTAGCTTTGGAGGATTTTATCAGGGATCGCAGCTTCTTACTGATGCTGAACAGGGAGCTCCTCCACTCATGGGATTTTACCCTCTTTTGCAACAGTTTCTTCCTTCTGTTGTACAGTTTGTTTATGGCAGAGGACCACCAGAATGGCTTCCTTTTCTTGGAGGATAGTGACTTGGTTCTGTTTGGGATAGCACGATACATGCACTCATGTAAATGCTTATAAAGTGCAATTGTGTAGGATTCAGTAGTCGTAACTGTATTGTCCATCTGTATGGGTGTCCTGAAGTTCACCACTTCTGTCTTAAGAAGCAGGAAGTTGGCTTTGGAGAAATTTTTTAACATGGTTTCCTTAATGGGGGGTGGGGGCAGAATGTGGATATGTAGGATAATTAGCTTATGGTCAGATCGGACCAATGAGGGGTTGACTTCAGGTGTGGAACTCCAGTCACTCAGGACAAACCAAACCCCGTAACCAACACAAATAACCACAAAGTGAGCTAAATGTGACTCATTGCCAAAAGTCTCAGCCTCCAAATGCACACACTCAAGGCACTTCTCAGTATGGAGAATATTGATACCTCTGCAGTAACAGAAACCTAGTTCAAGGCTCCAGAGAGCAAACCAACACTACCAGGATACTACTCATTCCATACCTTCCAGCATCAGAACCTGGATCATAGCACATAGGGTGAGGATGTATCCATATTCATCAAGGATACCTACACCTCACTCTACAGGATATGTACCCATAGAATGTTGCACAGCAACGTTCTTCCCACTCCACAGGGGTGGCACCACAAAAGACCCTTGGCATTCATACTCTATGAGCCTGACGAGTATGATCTGCAAGGCAATGGAAGTCAACAATAAAGACATTGGGAACCTTCACAGAGTTGAGCACACCCAGTTTGGCTTCATCAAATGCAGATCACGCCTCCTGAACTGGGTGGATTTCTTTGAGACAGTTACCCAGGCTACAGATGATTGAAATGAGCTTACACAGCCTACCTATACCTCGCTAAGGCCTTTGACACCATTCCCCAGTCAGGTATCATAGATGAACTCACCAACCTGGGCATGAATCCATACATCACAAGATGGATTGCAAACTGGCTCACAGATAGATCCCACAAATTAAGAGTTGCTGGCTACATGTCAGACTCTACACCGGTAACAACTGGTGTCCCCCAGGGTTCAGTCCTGGGGTCCCTCCTGTTTGGTATAGACTTCTCAAAAGTACATGCCAACACAGGATGGTTGTGGTTGACTAAGTTTGCTGGGAACCGAAAACTGTTTGCCATAATAGATTCCCCGGATGACACAAATATTCTCCAGAAGGGACTCTATGAGGCAGATGTGTGGTGTCAGAATCATGGCCTCAAGCTCAATGTGGAAGAATGTATAGTAATCCCCTTTGGTGAAAACAAAGTATCCACAAACTACCACATAGGTGCTACCCCCTAAAAACTGACAAGGTAATAAGGGATCTGGGGACACAAGTAGATAGTCATCTTTCCTTTGACAATCATGTTGCCAAAGTGATTAGGAAATCCTATGGGGCCCATCTAATCAACAAAGGGTCTGCATCAGGATCAAAGGAGGTAGTGATGGCCCTCTACTCTTAAGTCATCAGATCCATCATTGAGTACAATGCACCATTTTGGATGTACTCGACTAAGCATATCCAGCAGCTGTAGAGACCACAGAGGTACCTCACCAAGAGGATTACTGGCTTCAAACAGTTGTGTTATGCAACACAACTGGTAAAACTATATCTGTTCTCCATTGCGTACCGCCTACTCAGAGGCGCACACTGCCTAACATACAGAGCCATGTCCAACACACAACTGTTGAACATGCTCCATCTACGGATAACAAAATTGAGTCACACTACACACTCCAGGGATATGAACCTCATCACAACAATGAATACAACATGCTGGTGGGATAGAGTACCATCCCATACACTTGCCTTACTGTGGAACAGAGTCCTAATGTACATCAGACAGAGCCCCTTGCTGACACTCTTTAATAGGAACCTTAATGAGTGGATGGGAAACAGACAATTCACGCCAGGCATCACATCAGCAGCCCCAGTAGAAAGGGGCTTAGGGTATTAACTATTAGAACTAGGGCTTAGGAGACTACCCAATGGGGTGGTGAAAGCTGCACAACTTGCCTAGGCTAATATATGCCTTCGTGAAGATAAGTCTACTACATACCTATGAACCTATGTGACAGGTACATGTCTACAGATAGTAGATGTGTACTTCATTGTACAGTCATGTTGTACAGCAGGCACATGGACCACATACACAGTAATGCTTACAGATACTGGTGGCTGTTATGTACAGTGGGTGAGATGTGCACCTCATGTCTTTTGTGCCATTGGGATGTGTGCTGGGTGGGACAGTCCTGGATGGCTCCCTGTCATGGCCACCCTCTTACATCTCTGCCCATCCATCTTTGGCTTATTATACTGTGTTCCCCCTACATATATATAGGTACATAGGTAGGTAATAGGCTATCTGCCTGAAGGCATATATTAGTATAGCCAGAGTGTGCAGCTATCACCACACATGGGGTTAGTTCCCTAGGGCTGTGTGTAGTAGAGCTGATGAAGTGATCCATGGTGTGACAGTTCAGTTTCACATACACTCATCAAGGCTCCTCTGGAAGAGTGTCAGTGAGGGACTCAGCTTAATGTAGGTTGGGAGCCCGTTCCAAAGGAAGGGAAGTTTGTGAGTTAGTAATGTATCCCTCCAACATGTTCTATTTATTGTTGTGATGATGATATCCCTAGAGCATGTGGGACAGTGAGCTTGGGTTTACTTCAGATAGTGCATGTACATCAGTTTTGAATTGGACATGGACCTGTCTGTTGGGCAGAGATCGCCTAAGTAGACAGTATGCAACAGAGTACAGATCGAGTTAAATTCAGTCTTTTTGCATGGGGCAACTGTTTGAGACCAGTAATTCTCTTGTTGAGGTACTTCAGTGGTCTTTCCAGCTGCTGAAGGTGCCTAGTCAGATTCATCACAAGTGTGCCGTGATACTCTCTGATGGGTCTGCTGACTGATGAGTAGAGGGAACCTCCTTTGACCTACATGCAAAGACTTTGGCAATTTGTGGGAACACATAGCATGATTTTCTAACCACTTTGTGAATGTGTTTCTGGAAGTAGAGATCCCTTATTATTACCTCCATATTTAGGGTGTTGGCACGTATGTGGTATTTGTATGACTGTAGCTCGAGGCCATAACTTTGACACCACATCTGTCTTACTGAGACCCTTTTTAAGGATGTCTCTGTTGTCCCAAACATCGATTATGACAACCTTTTTGCAGTCATCCACAAACTTTGCTAACCATAGCCCTCGTGTGTTTGACTGTATTTCTGAAAAGTATACACCAGACAGGAGGGGTCCCAGGACTGAGCCACGGGGGACAGCAGTTGTTACCAGCTTACAATCCAACAGGGAGAAAGCAATTCTTACCTTGTGGGATCTATCTGTGCCCCAGTTGGCAATACATCAGATGACATATCTGTTTATGCACAGGTTGTTGATTTTGTGGATACAACATGTGTGTGGGATGTTGGAAAAGGGCTTTTCAAGGTCTATGCAGGCTGTGTATAGCTCATTTCATTGATATATGTCCTGGGTAACTGTCTAGCAGGTTTAGGAACCTTGATCTGCCCCTGACCAAACCAAAATGGGTAGGGTTGGGTGTTTGTAGGCTCCCAGTAGCTCTGTTTATGAGTTCCATAATGATTGACTCCATGGACTTGCAGATCAGGCTTATAAGACAATAGTTCCCATGGTCTGTTGCGCACCAACACTTGTGGAGTGTGCCAAACATTGCTGTAACCCATTCAACAGTTTCATATCCTGTACAGAGGGTGAGTCTCAACAGACTATTCAGGTGCAGGGTCTGTTTGTTTTGGAGTTCACATATGACACAGTCAGGGAAACCATGTCATCCCATAGACGCAGTGTTTTTAGGTTTGGATAGAGCTGTTGTATATGTGATTTCTGGGTTTTCACAATCTCCAGGTATGGTAATGGGCCCTTTTGTCAGTGAGAGGGGGGTAAATATGTATGAACCTGTCTGACAAGATGTTGGCAATGTCAGTCATGTACATATATTCATTTACACTTTGCACTGACTCAGAACATATAGGAGTTTACATTGGTATTCATGACATAGCGAAAGAAAGCTTCATGGTTCTCTATGGACTCTCTGGCAATATGTTTGCAAGAACGTGGCTTGGATAATGTTAGGAGTGCTCATTGTTTCTTGATGATACTGATCGGAGATTTATTGATCTTCTTTGGATTTTCACTTTCTTTGAACAACTTAAGTACTTGTAGTACATAGTTTGATTATGACAGTAGTCCAATATATTATATGGGTCTGTTTAAGTATCACTGTGTGTGCAAGGCAGGTTTGGTGAATAGTGACAAGTGTCTGGAGTAAGAACTGCAACTGCCAGATATGTGTGGCCCACTGCTCTTCTCAGACATGGCCCAAGTGTGTGAGCATGCCCAGTATGACCTTTCAGTATGCTGTTGACTGACATTTGCTTCATTTGTTTAAGTTTGTGAGCATGCCCAGTATGACCTTTCAGTATGTTGCTGACTGAAATTTGCTAAATTTGTTTAAGTGTGTGCGCATGCCCACTATGGGCATATATACTATATGTGTGTGAAAAATCAAGTTGGTTTTTACTTCAGGGCTCATCTTTGTGTTGTACATCGACAGGAAGCATGCTGTGCCTGCAGGGCTTCCATGAGTCAATTTGCATAGACTTATCAACATTTCTACATACAGGTGGGGGGGGGGCAGCTATTATTTGTACATTTCTACCTGGGGGGCACATCTGATTGTTACTGTGGGTGTACATAGGATGAGGGGTACACCTGACACATACACATTTGCTATGCCTGCACTGCTATGTCAGATACTCCATTTCAGTCTGTACTGTTGCCTATCATACTGGCTTGAGGCATACCACTGTACTACAGACCTTAGCTTCCAATTACACAAATATTAGTTTGTGACTTCATAGCCTACCCAACCCACATCACACTACCTGGCCTGCTGTTACCTGTCTGCATAGGCCTGGGGGGAGGTTACTCATATGCCTCTTCAGCGGGCATGATACAGCATTTGTTTGTGTTTGCGTTTGTCTACAACTGTCCTGCTGGCTGTGACTGTTAGGTATGTGACCCCCCCCCCAACTGGTATGTGTGAGTGACTTAAGTTGTGTCTGTGCCAGTGAAATGGTGTCATGGCTTAGTGGTTAAGTACTCTGACTATAGTGCACAGTATCCTGAGTTCGAGCCCTGTCGCTGCTTTTTATTTTCCTGCTGGGCAGACCTGACTGGTTAAGGAACAGTAAAGCAGGTGTGAGCGTGTTTACCCGACTTTGCTCAAATTTGCCCAACTTTGCCCGACATTGCGCTGGTTAGCGTGGTGCGCAACTACACCCAATTGTATTTAAATATGCTCAATACTGGTAAAATGTGCTTAGCAGTGCTTTATATTGCTTAAAATACGGCACTCATGCCTCAGGTGGTGCTGCAGGGCTGCCCATGTCGGATGCACATAGTACACTCCCTATACATGTTTGAAAACAGGTAGTGTCAAGTTAGGCATCCCTTTTACTGTATGTGCGAGTCAGAAAGAGGTGTAATTTCCAGGGTTCCTACAAGGCCAGGGCATACTGGGCACAGGCATATTGGGCACGCCTCCTTCTGCCTACTGGGGCAGACTCAGGTTGTTCCTCCTCCGAGTCATGCTGTGCCTGTGCAGGCCTTGGCAATGGTGGGAGGCTGTTTGGCCCTGCCCCATGCTGTTCCTGCTGCAGCTGTTTCCGCAGGATCATATTGTGTAGCATGGCACATATACCATAACAATTTGGGTACATGTAGTTGGTGAGTACTGCAAGGCTCCACCAGATGTGTCCAGGCACCGGATCCGTGACTTCAGCATCCCAAACACATGCTCAATTATGTTTCTTGTTTGTGCGTGTGCCTCATTATGGAGTTCTTTTTCAGGTGTGTGCGTATTTCTGATGGGTATCATCAGCTACGGCTAAAGTGCGTATCCAGCATCCCCCACTAGGTGACCATCAGGGATGTCCCCATTGGCAAATCTCTGGTACAGCTGCGTCAGATGCCAGATGTGGGAATTGTGATAGCTTCCAGGGCAGCCAGTACACACATTCATTATTATGCCCTGGGCATCGCACACGACCTGGCAGTTGATGGAGGGGAAGCCCTTGCGGTTGATGTAGACCCTACCCCGCTCACCGGGTGGTGCTTTGATGTGTATGTGCATGCAGTCTATTGCACCCACTACCTCAGGGTATTCTGCTATTTGGTGGAAAAGGCGCATATTGCTGGCCAATGCCTCATGGGAATTGGGGAAATATACGTGGTCACCAACATGTGCTGACATGGCATCCAGGAACTGGTGGAGTACCCTGGATGCTGATGCCTGTGAAATCCCTATCATATCACCAGTTGGTCTCTGGAAGGTACCTGTAGCTAGTATTCTTATGCCAACACATACCTTGGTATCCACTGGGATGGGTTCCCCTCTGTTGGTTCTGTGTGTGAGGCGTGGCCAGCACAGCTCAACAATTTGCTGCAGGAGGTCTCTGTCCACCCTATAGCGCTCCACTATCTCCAGCTCATGTAGCCCCTGGTAGGTTACCCTGGATCTGTACACTCTTCTCCGTCTCCTCACTGTGGGTTGCTCAGCAGCATTCACAACATCACCACCCTCAGCACCTTGCACATGTTGGTTTATGACAGCAAGAGCAGCCCCTAACATTTTGTCTGACTTAAGCTTTTTAAGCTTTCCCTCTTTGTATACTGCAGTGTTGCAGAGTTCTTGGGAAAAAAACGGGGGGAATGCTGTTTGCAAAATTTAAAGTGCTGGGCTGGGCTACTCTGCTGCCTGTGTAATTGGCTGATTCTAATATATTTCACCTAGCAGCTCTGCTAGTTCTCACTGGTTAACTTCCTACTACTTCTTTTCCTTCCTTTTCCTTTTCCACCCGGGGCAGCACTGCGCAAACACGCGCACACGAGCACACACGAGCGCACAAGCTGTGTGCATGTTTGCAAGAAATTTCCGATCTTTTAACAGTGTACACCTTTGGTTTCAGGTTTTCAAATAGGACAACTGTAGGCACACCTCTTGCAATTATGAGCAACTCAGGGCAAACACAAGCCACTGTGCTCCAATTAGCTTACAGCCTTTCTGACACACCCCCTCATGATGTCACCTATATTCTGCTCTACTACTCACCTACTCCTACTCTTACATGCCTCACATGCTGGAGAAAATTGGGATTCACTATCCTTTTCCTCATTTGCATAGGATTGCCTACTAATGCATGGTTACATCTCACACTGAGCTTCCCCCCTTAGCAACCACTACTCAGTGGCCATGTTGTCTTCAGCCTGCCATTCACCTGCATGGGAGGATAAGGTTTTTAGTGAAAATGCCTATTTTTGGCTATTTTTTAATTATTTTCTTGTTTTTTAAAGTGCCACACGTTTGCACAGTGCTGCACTATGCTTAAACATCAAAGATCGGGGAAAAAAAGTTAGATTTTAATAACTTTAAACATTTATAAATGCCAATGGCCTTATATTTGGCCATTGGCATGCTTCATCAACTGTATGCATCCTTTATTTGGAGCCATAACTCTGTTTAGCTATTTGCCAAACAGTACTCCGTTACCAACGGAGTACATTTCTGCAGATAACACTAATCTTTCACGGACAGGTTAGTGTTTACTGGATTGCAAATTTACCTAATTTGCATAGCTTTCAGCAGCAAATGAGGTAATTTGCATACCATGACACTGTCCATGCAAGAGTAGCTTTAGCAGCTCTCGTGCACGCCCCTGCCGGCTGTTCCTGGATCGCATGGCAGACAAGTTGCCTGTTTGACGTCTTACACTACTCTACAACTCTGTGCAAGCTTTCGTAAATCCGGCCCAATATCTAGTGAATTTAGTATGTGGCATATAATAAAAAATACATGTACGGCTATAATTTACAGTGCACAATTACTTTTAATAATCTATATTCTGAACAGGTGAGTTCAATTCATGAAAACTATTTGCGTATTCTTGGTCCATGCAAAACTCAGCCAGCCTGAAAAATTAATACATTGCTAAATTCTGACAAGCTAGTTGCTATTAATGCATTTAATTTTCTTCCTCCTGTGATGAATAACAAGTAATGAGAAGGAATTGTTATTTCAGATGTTCTTTCCTTTGCAGTTTTGATCGTCCTATGACAAAAGTGCACACTTACTGACAGACATGACACTATTACTGAGGCATGCATACGCTAACCTGGGGATTCATGTTGATAGATCAACAACACTTTCACTGAATCCCACTTCATTTAAACTATTTCAATTAAATCACTTTCAGCAAACCTTAAAACAATTGTTTTTTTTTTTGTTGTTTTTTTTGTGGAAGCAAGGCCCTGCTCCCCTCCAATAAGAGGGCACCCATTCATCCCCAAACCTAAATATACCTACATCATTGTCACTCAATAGTGGAGAAAAGGGAATTCTCCAGTATCACTGAAAGTGGCTTCAACAAACATTTCCCCTGAAACAGGATTCAGTGAAAGGTATTGCCAGAATGACATATTCTCTCAATGTGTTACTGAATAAAAAGTAATCCTTTTTCACCCAGGACAGTATTACAACTTGACAGAAATACTGATCTACCTCTATATGGCCCTACAGATAGCGAGAAATATCAAACTGAAGATTTCTGTTTGCAGCAAATGTAAAAAGAAAAACTATTACGAAAAAAATGAGTTGGGCTTTGTCTGGTCACTGATCTGAATCTGTTGCGATGAAACCTAACCCAGGGAAAGCTGCTTTTACAGATCTACCATTAGAAAAAATGCAGGAACTATGTTGCAAGCAACTAAAACATGCACCTCACTGGTAAAACATAATGTAATGTACTGCATGCATAGGTATCCATAGGTTGACAGGTTAACCTGCAGAATTTGTACCTAGGTATTAAACCAAAGAAGTGGGACCATAGTCCTCATCAATATTTGGTTAAAGCTTAATTTAAGCATTGTTGCAGATGTTACTCTGGATTCGAGTATAAAGGGAAGACAAACTATGCAGGGAAAAGACGGGTGAGATAATCGTAGACGTAAGAAGAAACTTTTCAATGATCAGCCACTAAGTTAAACAACCATGACTGTGTGAACATAGTGGATATGTTTGGAAGTTCTGATTGAAAGAAGAAAGAACTAAGTACTGAGGAAACTCCACAGCTAACAAATATCATATGCTTCAAACATCCTGGGAGTAAGACGCAAATAAATAATATTTACAAAAAATGTGTAGAACATTCAAAACACATGTAAAATTTGAGTTAGTAACTGGTCGGAAGAAATCAGAATAAATTGCTGGCTGCCAATAAATGTTTGCAGTGACTAATGTTCTGCTTAATCTTTGCAGTGACTAATGTTCTGCTTTCTTGACCACAAACCACAAGCATTCACTCTATAGTGGACAGAGTACTGACAACTACAATGGCTGGGACGGCCTGCTTTAGTGTACTGCTATATGTCATGAATAATCCCTCCCCCATATATTCTGTGTATACTGGGGGTAGGGTTGGAATATTATCTTCAGTGCTTGATTATTTTAGGGAACTACACTAGTCTAATTGTAAATGCTTTTATACCCAGTACCCTAAAGGCAGTTAAGTGGAGAAACTTCTACAAATTAAATAATTCCACCAACACCCCTGATATTCTCAGTGGTGTACTGGTTATCATCTACAACAACAACATACCATTAATGATAAGGTTTGGAGAAGCCTTGTGGGGAGTTAAAAACTCTACTTCCATCACTGTTAGAAAAATAAAACTTTCTATAAAATGAATTATGACAATTCAGCACTTTGAGGAATTTATGATATCAAGGGTGATACAAGCAGAAACAAGTAAAAGAACATGAGGAAGTCATGGCACACTGTGCAGAAAAAAAATATCGGTGTGATTTTGGCCTGCCATTAAGAGTCTGGATGATAACTTCAATGGTGCTTTGATGGGGAAACTTATGTGGATCTAAATAGGGATGCTCAACAAATACATTTATTTCAGTTTGTTAATCCTGTTAAACACTGCTAGGCAAGGGCAATTGACCAAGAGCACCACTGCAGAAATGATCCACTACAGAGCTACAAAATTCACAAAGGTAATTTACAAATATAATTGCAGTATATTCAACTGACATGTTAAAATTAATAAGCACAATAAACACACACACAGCGCATATCAAAGGAGATAACATTACAGCATATTCAACTGACATAGTAAATACTATCAGGGAAAACTCCACAGCTAACAAGTATATCACGGATGTCAAACTTGTTACGCATAAGATACAAACAAATATTTACAAAAATTCAAAACATGTATCACTTCAAATAGCAACAGTAACACTGTACAAACTGGTACAAAAGACACAACAATAGGCACATGTAATGATATCTCATATGGGAGAAAGGAAACCACCACAGATAATAGGAAAACAACACTGGGCACTTCCAAGGATATCTCATAAGGAGGAAAGGAAACCACCAGAGATAAAAGGACAATTTCACAGACACAAACAGAAGGGAAGTAAAAGAACAAAGATGGATGCAACAGTAGGAGGTGAATAGGAGAGGAGAGTGTAACAAAAAGTAGAATTAGCATTCAAGAACAAGCCTTTCTATGAAATGATAGGAGGAAAGGTTTAGGACTCATGCTGTGTGGTCAGGAGTGGACACCTAGCATTCTATCTACTAAACTGAGAGCTGAATGTTTAGGTGATGATACGTATCAGACAAGTGTCTTGGCAGGAAGTAGTCTTTCTGTCAGCATATTTAGATGTTAAAAAAGAAAGGACTTGCCTGGTTGTAGGAGATGGACTACTGTACAGTGCAGAAATGTGGTGACTTAGTACTCTAGAACCCAATTTAAGGGAAGATTTAAGATCATATAAAATATTCAGAGTGGGCAGCCCTAGTTGTTAATGTGGGTTGACAAAGAATAAACATACATGTATGTATGCATGCATGGACGGTGCAGTGGTAGCATTGAAACCTCACAGCAAGAAGTTCGCCAGTTCGATTCTCGGCTGGAGTGCCTTCTGTGCAGAGTCTGCATGTCCTCCCTGCATTCGTGCGAGTTTCCTCCGGGTGCTCCGATTTCCTCCCACGTTATAAAGCCATGTGTCTGGAGCATTTCTCCCCATGCCTCCACTGAAAATTGGCTTTGTTTCAAGTCGGACTTTCCCAGTTAACAAATGTTAAATAAATAAATATACATGTAGGAAAGATGAAGTCGAACCTGAAAATGAAGAAGAATATAGAAAAAAAAGTAGCTGCAAGTAGTTTAACCTCCTGAGACTGTCCAGTGGCTTTAAGTACTTTGCAATGATGAAAACTCATACCAATATCGGATGAAACTGGGCAATGTAGGGCCTGGCAAACGTTCTTGCATACATGCTGTATTGCACTATAATTTAAGAAGCAGAACTGTCCCCAGCTTCATTTGTCTTCTTTCTAGAGAAGGTAGCTCTCTATCCTGTATAAAGTCTCTAATCTTTATGGACTTTTTATAATAATTACTTCTATCTACGTGGTACTAAAAGGCTACAATCAATGTAAAACTCTAAATAAGGTAGCATATTGCTGCTATGAATGGGGCTGGAGAAAATAAGGACAGAATAACATGTGCCATTGTTAAGCTTTAAAAAACATGAATGAAAAAAACATAACTTTCATTTACATCCTCCCCCAATTAATGGATAAATGGTTATTGCTCATCCATTCAGCTAGCATGTTAAATCCCTCTGAGGAATACTGGCAAAGGAATGACTGTCATTAAAGTGATAAAGAGTGACGTATCTGTACACTGTACCAGCACTGCTACCCCGGTATGCACTTGCATTTTGTTTTTACAAAAAGGAAGCAACATAATTCTGGTGGTACTCCTGAATTAACTGTACATGGTTTGGAACTTTTTTTTTTATCTGGTAATGGTATCAAGATTTGAAAAGTAATTCACAAACCATGCTAGACAGACTGAAACAAGGCTCCCCTCTAGAAGTCTAATTAGTATTAGGGAGATGACAAATGTAACATAATCAAGAAATATAACTCATAGAAAACAGAAATGTAATATAATCAAGAAATATAGCTCATAGAAAACGTTCCTTGTGCAGATAATTGATGATAGTACAAGCCAGTTTGTAAAGGGATGTCTTGATTTTAGACATGGTGTATTAATTTACCACTGCCAAGCATCTAAACCAAGTCAGCAAAACCAAGTCAGCGACAGGAGGGAGAACATGGACACGTAAGTTAAAAAAGATAAACTTCTCATCCAGATCTATTGTTACAGTAAGTAGATAATATTCATAATTCACATGAGGAAGTCTATTTTCATTTACGGCAGGACAGTCTCAAGCTAACCTTTTTTGGGTGGTGTCCCTTGTGGGAACACACCTCTGATTACTGTGGCTCCAAAGGTAGACAGACAGTTTACTGTACTCTGCCCAATGCTGTACCACGAAAGAATGTCTGAAAAGCAGCCACTGCTCTAGCTGAAAGAGCTGTATCCTCAGTGGGTAAAGGATTATTATATTTTTCATAAAGAATTTAATACAGTTTTTAAGCCATTTAGCTAAAATTGTTTTATACTTTACAGCCAAATTTAATTTTATTAAACAATTTGCTACTGTCTATACAGAAGCAGAGCTTTTTTAGATACTTAGGTTCATAGAATAGTACTGGGCCAACTGCCCTTGTGGGCCATTTTAAGTCAAGCCAATTACCCCATGTGAGAATCAAACCCTGCACCGTGCGTTTGTAAGGCAAAAACCTTAACCATTATGTCAACCTCCCACAAACATTGTTGGGCTTGTGTGGTATTTGAACCCAGGATCTGCTACTCCCACAGCAGGAATCATACCCCTAGACTGTCAAGCCATATACCTTAACCATTATAACTTATATCATTATATCCTAACTTATCAGAACAGCTAGAAAAGAAATCTGGCAAATGTACTGACTGGCTGAGGTTAGAGTCAGTAGGCACCTTAGACATAAAGGAAGAACTAGCAAGGTACAATACTCTGCTCTTACAGAAAAACAAACCTAGGAGGGTGCACTGATAAGGCTTGCAACTCTGAAACTCTTCTAGCCAAAATGATAGCTACTAGAGATTTTTCTAGTATATAATACTGAATTCTACAGAAGATGTTAGTTTAAAAGGGGGATGTGTGAGTTTCTCTAGCATGAAATACAAATCTCACAATGGAGCAGGACCCTTCAGAGAAGGAGTCAGAAGAAATGTACTTTTAGAAAGGGTTTACGTGCTTTTAAGAGATCCAAAAACATGGAGCTTGAGTCCTAATGGAACACAGATAGAGGAGATAAGTGTACTTCTATACGCCTTCCTCTGCTGTCTTTCTTGACCTGTCTAAGGCATTTGATATGGTAAACCACCAGCTACTCATTCAAACACTAAAACCTCTTGCCATAGACAGCCTAGCAATACGCTGGTCTCAGTCCTACCTAAGTGGCAGACAACACGCTGTGCTATGGAAGGACAGCCTTTCTTCCCTACTGCCAGTCACCCTTGGAGTTCCTCAAGGGTCTATACTAGGATCTCTCCTAGTTTCCATCTTCATTAATGATCTTCATACAGTCATCGCCAAAGTAACCTGCATTCAATATGCAGATGACTCTACCCTAATCTGTTCTGCCACCTCCCCATTAGACCTGCAGACCTTAACTCAAAATACTTTCAATGTAGTAGAAAACTGGCTCACTGACAGGTGTCTTCTACTGAATCCAAATAAAACAAAACTGCTACTCTTCACCCCCACCCGGAAAGCTACACTCCCATCATTAACCATAACATCTAATAATGGCACAATAATTTACCCAGAAAGTAATATAAAAACTATTATGTGTTATTGTTGACAATAACCTTAAGTTTGACGCTCACATCGACAAAACAATTAAAACAATCAACAAAAAGCTAGGATCTCTATATAGAATTAAGGCATTTCTAACCCCAACTGCTAGGGCAGTGACTGCCTGAACACATTTACTTTCAACCCTTCTTTATGCCTCCCCAATCTATACAAATCTGAGTAAATCTGACCTCAATAAACTCAATAGCTGCTACAACACCATAGCCAGATTTGCCACAGGCTCAGCATATAGAACCCACCACTGTATTAACCTACGATCTCTAGGCTGGCTAGAATTTCCCTCTCAAATCCAGTATAATCAATTAATAATAGCCCACAATGTCCTCCATCAGCCCGAAAGCACACCCATACTCAAAAATATAATTACCCGTTACAGTAACCTAAAAACTCTCCAGTCTTCTGACAAAATACTGGCACAAACTGTTAAATCTAAAAACTCAGCAAGTGACTCACTGTTTTGCAACTCTGTTGGAACAATCTGGAATCGTCTCCCTGCCGAACTTACAGCAAGCCAGACTATTAACCAATTTAAAACATCTCTCAAAAAATTCCTAAAAAGTCACTGGCTGTGCCCCTGTACCATCCCTGACTAACCAGCTTACCACTCTCTTCACTACCTGGCTATCTCTAAAACAGTCCATGTTTCAGACTTAGTCTAATTCTCATATGTATTGTACTACTAAATGACATGCTACCTTTTCCAGCCTTGTACCACTAAAAATGTCTAAGTCTGAACAAGAAAACTACAATGTTAAATTTAATTATGTATGTATTCCAAGTGAGCATATAATCCTATAATTCTGTACTGGTATCTATAAGTGACTGTATAATACTGCTACTGTTCAACTCTTATGTAACTATCCACACGTGGAGCTTTTCTCCCCGGGCCTCCGCTGAAAATGGACCTGTCCAGTCAGACTATCCTGGTTAACAAATGTAAAATAAAATAAATAAATACAGATCAGTAGCAGATTCCTAAATCAAAGATATGTAAAATTCAGTCCTATACTAAATGTATAGGAACAGTAAGTTGGTAACCTTCTTTAAATGAGGCTCAAATGAAGAAAAAAAAAAAAAAAAACATCCATTTACTTTTGCAGGATTTCCTGGTATTGGATTTTTTGCAGATGTGAGAATCTGAACAACCCTGGGTGGGAAAAAAAAGGTTTCTTGCCATCAGTGGAACTGTAGAAACCATATAGTAAGTTATTGGATGTGGACATCCAGGTAGGACTTGCCCGAGGGATTGGCAAGGGATTTCCTGAGGGCCTTGGGAAAACAGGTTCCTCCAAGAGGTGAGACATGAGTAAGGGAAACCAGACTTGTCAAAATGGGAGGGGGTTGGCATAATGGTTAAGGTATATGGCTTGACAGTCAAGGGGTATGATTCCTGCTGTGGAAACAACAGATCCTGGGTTCAAATCCCAGGAGTTCAACAATTTTTGTGGGAGGTTGGCATAATGGTTAAGGTGTTTATCTTACCAACACAAGGTGTAGGGTTTGATTCTCACATGAGATAACTGGCTAGGCTTATAAAAGCCCACAAGGGCAGTTAGTCCAGTACTAATCTAAGAATCTATGAACCTATAACTATGAAAATAACTTTGTATTTATGCAGTCTGGATTTCTGCATGAACCACACCATCAGATGAAGTGCACGAAAAGCATAAAGGAGCCCAAGGGGTGTATGACGGCATCCCAGAGGAATCCTCCATTGGGGAGATGAGAAAAAAGAAGCTGATGCATGCGATATTGGATGGACTGGCAAAAAAGTAATGGAAAGGCTTACACAGTGACAGAATAACCTTTGTATTACAGAGGTATTGAAGGATCGCTCAAGAAGCACCACTGAAGGATCGCTCAAGAAGCACCACTGAAGGATCGCTCAAGAAGCACCACTGAAGGATCGCTCAAGAAGCACCACTGAAGGATCGTACAAGAAGCACCACTGAAGGATCGCTCAAGAAGCACCACTGAAGGATCGCTCAAGAAGCACCACTGAAGGATCGCTCAAGAAGCACCACTGAAGGATCGCTCAAGAAGCACCACTGAAGGGTCACTCAAGAAGCATCAGCAGGCAGCAGCTGGACCTGCCTGCAAATTATCTGACTTCCCTAAAATGTAGTTTGTGTCAGCAAGTGGCTGGTCAACATAGCTCATGTGCAAACCCTCATAGCTTCTCAACATAAGGGACAGAAGTAGGTCCCCCTTTCCCCCTTTGATTGCTGATGTACCAAACCAATGACATATTGTTAGTGTGGACAGCTGTCATGTTGTGCAGTGTGTAAGTCCTGGAATATGAGAAGGACTAAGGAATTGCCCTTATCTCCAGAAAACTGGATCCGCAGTCCAGCATCTGAGTGTGACCAAATACCATGGACACCCTGACCATGACAATGTCTCCCACCAGTGTAGGTTAGACATGTCCACAGTAACAAGCAGTACTAGGATAGGTATCTGAAAGAAGTTCCCTAGTGTTAGATGTGCATATGCCGCTTCCAACGTGACTTGCAAGGTTTGGATAACTTTATCTATTGAGACATAAGATCTGAGGCTAGTGTCCACTGTACCCTTTAGCAGACACTGAAGTACATTCTCTCTCTATTATATTTATATATATATATATTTATATATATATATATATATATATATATATTTATATATATATATATATATATATATATATATATATATATATATATATAAACATACACACACACACACACACACACACACACACACACACACACACACACACACACACACACACACACACGGGGCTATATCATATAGTTGAAGCTTTAGGTAATCTAATACCTAAAGCTCAACACCTAAACAGCGAAAGCAGTAAACAGCGAACGGCCATGTCTGCGAATATTTTCATAGGGAAAAAATTAGCTTGGCCATTATCGGAAATCTGTCCTTTTCTCCACTGTAGAGTGATCTTGGAGTTGGTATATTTAGTTGTGGGGTGTGTGTGGGGAGGGTGAAGACCCCACTCAATTTCTGTTTTTAAAGTTTTTTTTTTTGTCCGGCCAAGCAAATTTTTTCTTATGAAAAAAATTGCGGAATTGGCCATTCACGGTTAACAGCTTTTGCTGTTTAGGTGTTGAGCTTTAGGTATTCAATTACCTAAAGCTTTAATTATCTAATATAGACATATATGTATATATATATATATATATATATATATATATATATATATATATATATATATATATATATATATACACACACACACACCATTGGAATTGCCACTCTCATGAACCCTGTGGTCTTTAGACAAAGATGGGCTGTAGCAGAAAGAGAATTAAGTGCAGAGACTAGATGTAGGATCCTGTCCAAGAGTAAAAGGAGCTCTGCATGAAACTGCTTCCAAGCTACAGCCTATGAATGAAAGTGGCTGAAATGACTCCAGCTGAAACTTTGTAATCCTCAATGACAGCAACAGACTTACTAAATGCTCCTGGGAAGAGATTAGCCTGTTCAGTGAGTGGCAGCTAGGAGATAATTGTCTGGATAGGGGAACAGTTTCAGCCACTGCAACCTCTGGTTTGCTGCCACTACAGGCATACATTTGGTGAACATGTTGTGGGATGACATGAGAGCAAATATGGGAGATCTGAATTGATACTGCCTAGTCCCTACAGAGCAGCAGAGGTACCTCCTGGAAGTCTCGGATATATGGCTGGTGTTTTATTTAAATAGAGAGAATCTGATTTAGTATTACTATGCATTGAAAAAAGAGCCATAGACTTGAAAGCTTTGTGTCTCTATATATTTTTGCTGCTATTTCTCTATTAAAGTTTGGATGCAGAACTTCTGGTTTGTTTTTCTTTGGACTCATTTTTTGCCTTTGAAGTTCTTCAGCTACCAAGAAAGTTATTTTTCATTTTGGAATTCTCGCATGTGCTTAGTGGAGGGAGGTATCCTGGAAATGCAAACAGCACATCTAGTCTTCTTCTGACATGCAAGTATGGATGACCCACACTATGGCTATTCAGAAGTTTTCTTTTGGAATAAGAGTGTTTAGGTGGCTTAAGTCCAAGTGAGGCCTGAGGTCCTTTGCCTTCTTTGGTACCATAAAGAACCTAAAGTGGTACTCTAACCATTTGTTTTCTAGTGGGACCTCTTACATGACTCTCTTCATTAGAAGGTTTTAAGATCATTTGACATTATTGCACTTTTTGATGGAGTGGGTACTTTACATCCTCTGGCTGTTACTGACCTTATCTACTTGTCATGCATGGTGGTTAGCCATATGGAAAAGTGGAGGGTCAGATGGCCTCCAAGAGACAGCCTTCAGAGTAAAACTGTCAGATAAGGTCTAAGGCCTCAGACAGTAGGAAGGCTGCAGTTTCCCTGGTATTAGCAGTTACCCGTTCATCCGGGAGGGCAACTGCTCTGGCTCTGATACTGTTGGTCACACCAAAACTATACCTGGCATGAGCTCCATCTAAAAAAAAGGAACTGGGGAGTTTGAAATATCATGCTAGCAGCTGTGAAAGCTTTGCCCTTCTTTTCCATGTAGGAATTCACTTCAGGACCACAAAGAGTAGAATCCTGAAAGGACTAGTGCAAGGAAGTCACCCTTTGGCACAGTGCAACAATACTAGAGTCTGCAGCTGGAATCGAACTCTGAGTAGAGATGCATGCTAATCTCATTATAAGGTTAAAAAATGAGGAAACAGTTGTCACTCTTTTAATTGTCTATCTGGCAAATTATTTGGTGACTTACATTTCATCAACCATTGCATACTGAAACCAATAGGTCAGAATGGAGAGATGATAAAATCAGCAAGCAAAGGTGAGTAGTATTGCTGGAACTGAATTCATTCTCAAGTGTTGGTGAATAGTGAATACCTTCATGAAGTAGAACCTTTTTTTTTTTTTTTACAAACTCTCACCAAGGCACTGATATATAGACTGTATTTTATACCAACAGATATCATGGACAGAAGCAAGTTACAAAATAAAAAAGACAGCTGGGTGCACAAGTCCCAGGATAAAACATGCCTGATCCTGGTATGCACAGTGGTGCCAGAACTGGAACAACTGGCAGTGTAGAATCCTCAGGACATGGAAATATACCTACAATGGGATTAGGCGAGTCTCAGGGGGAGGATGACCCCCTCTTGATGAAGGAAATAGTAGGCCGCAAAAACCACAAAAGCTGACAGGCCAAAAAGATGACAGAATGTGCTGTTGAGAATAAGGAAGAAATTCTGTGTGGATACTGTTATGCAAGAAGCCCAGGATTCAAGCTAGGAGAAGGATACCCAGACAGTTCCAACAGTAGAAGGAGCAATGGGGTCTCATAAAAGAAGAATTTACATTCATATTTAGATATGCTACAGACACATTTAACTCTATATGAACTGCAGAAGGAATCAATTCTGGGCATATCGTGGGTGCTGTGAAAAGCATTTCTGGCTAACATCAAACACTGAAACAAAACTAATTTCATGAACTTTAATCATACTTTGACTTACGAATAGGGTCCATTCCCATCAGGGTATTAGAAACCCAAAAGACTTGGAGAAAGTAAACTGCCAAGAACCAATATGTGGCAAATAGTTTATGACCTTCTAGAAGAATTTGGTTGATTCATAAAAACTCTTGTTAAATTATTCCATAGACTGTATTGATCTACAGCATTGTAGCCTTTTTAAGAAATGCTGTTGCAAAAACTGAATCAGGCTTTGGAGTCTCCTCCCATTTGTCCCAATCCTTGGGGGCCGGCAAATCTCTCAAGTTTTCTGGGTACAGGCACCACAGAATCAGACATGTCTCGTGCAGTATTTGTGAAAATCTTTACCAATGGTGGTTCCACCCAAGAAGATTTTGTGATGGCTGGAAAGTCTCTGGCAAGGTATTTTGCAGGAAGAACAATCGGTCTGAGGGCCATTCCCCTTTGCCTCATCATTTCTAAGATCTCTCAAACTTTGGACCATATGAGAGCACTTGAGAGGAATTTGCATTCACCTCATGCTCAGTATCAGGCATGGGTGACTTTATAGGCAAATCAGTGTTACTTCCTCTTATAAGTATGCTTTGTGGCTACCCTCGGAGAGGAGGGGCCTGAGAAAGAAAAAAAAGCAAGGTCACAGCAGGTTGTTGTGGACAGACATTGCCCATGCCTGGGACACTTTGTCCTGCTTCTGGACAAGTAGGAGAGCCATAGTCTCAGCCAGCTAATCACCTGCTGTCTGCGCAGTGACTAACACTGAAAAAGAGGCAGATAAAGAAGGCAGCAAATGCAGAGATGTCTGCAACACCACTGTAGACATAGATGTTTACGTCTTACTTGATGCAAAGGGCAATAGGGCTGACAACAAAAATGACAGTCCCTATCAAGAGTGGCACAAGCAATAAGAATACTAAAGCAGTAATGGAGCCTGGAAACACCAACAAGGCCATCAACATTGACATCTTCAGGGTCAACACCTGTGGCACAGATACCAAGAGGTTGGTTGACAGCCAAGTCTTTGGCACTGAAAACTTGTACTATGATGGAGACAGCGCCTGGCTGTAGAAATAGACATTGTATAGGTCAATAATGGCCTTCTTAGTACCAGCACAGCTACTGTGGGCATCACTGAGAAAAATCTGGTGGTGATATACAGAAAGAAAAGGTAGGGAGGAGGTTATCTGCCATGGATACAGCTTGGGATGAGGCTGCAGACATCTTTTCTTCACCCCACAAGTTAGCATCCACAAACTTGTCATAGTCAAATTCAGGTGGTGGAAGTGGAAAGGTCTTGAAAAATTCCTAAGAATGAATCTCGAAAAACTCTTTGCCTACTGACAGAATCAGGCTAGGAAATTTAGTCAATTTAATGGGTGATTTACTAGTCACCACTTTAAAAGTCACAGTATGTATCAAATCTTTAGATTATTACTATTTTTTTTGTAGTTTGCTGACAAGGAGGGGCAGTGTGTGTGTTCTATGGATATGTTCTCATTTGAGACTTTGGACAGTTAAACGTTATATTTATTACTAAGGCTTTGAAGACAGAGGACCTTTTTTCTTCTCAAAGGAAATACTAGCCTTAACCAAGAGTGACGTCTAATACACAAAAAGTGTTGAGGTGAAGGCCTGACATATGTTGTATTTACTGACATTGTGCTTTTTACCCACACAAATAACTGTTCATGCTTATCTCGAAGTGGAATTTTGTAACAACACCTACACCATCGTTTTTACATTCTGTTAACTGCATAACACTTGTGAATATTGCAACAATTTAATTCCAATAAAAGCTAACAGCAAAAAAATCATGCAAAAATAGCAACTTCTGTTTTTTTTTTTTATAATAGCAAGAAGGGAGAGAAAAATTAGATAAAAGTTGTACAAAAATCATAAGCACATTATCTAGTTGACATGAATAATGGTAATGGATGTTGAAACAAGTAATATGGGGGGGGGTGCAGTCTGCTCATGAAACGTGTGAATATTTTAACACAGAACAACAGAAGTAAGCCTGAGGTAATTTTTCTGATGCATTTATGCTCAGTTTAGCAAGAGAGAGATCCAGAAAGAAAGGTTCCCAGTGCAGTGCATTATGGGTAAAGAGGATCAGTTTATTAGCCTGGAAAAGTTTTTGTTAACAAGGATGAACCTCTAAGGCTATCTAATCTTGGGGGTTAGTTATAATTCTTTTCAATGTAAGCCCACTCAGGCTCAACAAACTTGGCAGAGACTTATCAAGCAAATGCCTTCAATTGTCACCTTTCCTAAAACCACACTTGGTATCTGTTAGTATATTATGCTGATCTAAATAAGTTGCCAATTGCTGATAGAGAATTTGAAACATATGAAGAAATAGTCTATCATTCTACAGTTAAAGCTTGGGAATAATTTTACATTTTTTCACATTATAGATACCCTACCATCACACACATTTCTGTTTATAATAATGTATAAAGATGGTGTTAACAACTGGAAGAAATTTGTCAATTAATAAGGACAGTACACATTTCACTAGGACTACCGTCTGTCTTAATAACAGTGTAGAGACTCACAGGCGAAGTGAAATTGTGCAAGAGGTTTTTTATTACTTAGGAACGATACTTGTCAAGTGATCACAATAACAATAAGATGCCTAACCATGTAAACGTTAAGTAGTCCCTTAAAAGTTCATGCTATCCTTTTCAAGAATTTTATACTACTTACCTCCCCAAATCAAGCACGGCTGTACAAGACTATCCTGGAGTAAGTGTGTGTCTTCTTGTCTAGTCATCAAGACTAGCTTTAGTACTCGATTTGATTGGTTGTGATAACTATGCTTAATTTGTAGTGGTAACCTATTCCATAGGCTGGCAATATGGTGAGTTAGGAATCTCTCTCTCCAGTGATTTATTTGCTAGTAAAGATGATGGTCCCTAGTGTGGGTGTTTGACAGCTACTAGTTTTGTAAAAAAAAAAAAAGAATATCATATGAGGACTAGGTCTTTCACGGATCCAAAAGCAAGACTCAGGTACTTTGCAGCAGCCTGTAGGCTACTGAGCATAGTAAGAGGTGTGCTAATCTGCTGGGATAGTTGAAATATATTTTCTTGATAAGGCATTTTTCATGGATTTCTAGTTGAGCAATATACTTCAATTTATACACACCAGTGGGGGCATTGTATTCAATGACTGGTCTGATAAGGGAAGAGTACAGGTTGGATTACTTGTTTGGATCTTAAAAACATTTCCTTGGAAATTAAATGGGCCATGTGGAAGGATGTCATGACTTGATCAACAACACTTCAAGGATATTGGAATGAACATCTGCAAAATAAATGCCAAATTAAAGAGGTCCCAGCACTGATCCTTGTGTTACCCCACTAGTTGTTATTTTATGTTCAGAGAGAGTACCAGTAGCTTTCACAATATGGGAGCTGCTGGATAGCCAGTGTGCAATCCAGTAGACAGCACAGGGATTTACATTAAGTTGTTATTGTTATAATTTTTTACCAATACCAGCATGGTGGGTAGCGTCAAAAGCTTTGGCCATACTCATAAAAGCACTGTGCACTAAGTGACCACTATCCGCAGTCTCTGTAACCTTTTCAAAGAAGCTTAATAGGTTCAAGAGAAAGGATTAGGCCTTCACAAAACCAAACCAATATGGGATCCAGATCCATTAAGTTGTCTGCGTATGCATAAATGAGTTCTGCTATGATACGTTCCATGGCTTTGCACATAACGCTGGTGAGGCTAATGGGCCTATTATTCCCTGGATCAGATGAGTAAGTTTATGGATCCATACTTATGTTCTTGTCAGGTAAAAACATGCACTGAAAATGTCAAAGGTAGTTCCAGTAGCTAAAACAAGCAATCCCAAAGAGTGTGATATATTTAGCCTAGTATATTCATTACCACGGCTGGTAGAAGTTTTTGAAAAGATTATAGAGAAACAATTGCACAAGTACTTGGCTACATATGCCCTTCCTGAACACAAAGAGCAGCGTTCCTGTGTCATATTTCATATCGACATGGTGTTTACATGTGCTACTGGTGACACAGTTGCTAACATAAGTTATAGACTTAGTGGAGAGATATTTCTGGACTGCTGTATCTGACACTGTGGATCATAGTCTAAATAAGGTATGGAGAGTTATCCAAGCAACGTGTGAGAGATTTGGATGGGAACCTTTTTAAGGTATAAATATAGATAGGTCATGTCAAGTCCTCTAGTCATCATATCTTATGGACATCATGGCTTGGTCCTAAGTCCTCTCCCACATATCTTTAATTTTATTTCAATTCATCTGAAGGACTTAAAGCATGAAAAATGTAGAAGTAAGATGAATAAACAAAAATTATAAGAAATTAAAAATAATCACATATGTACAATTTAAAGCAATAAAGAGACTAGTAAAGAAAAATTATCACAGAATAACTGCATGGAGAACTATCCTCAGAGGCTCAGAAAAGGAAATACTGAACAGATGGTCTCAAGGTAAATTCCTAAAAGAAGTCTCTGTAGCCCTAATCAGGGAAAGATAAAAACTCACTCATCAAACTAAATAGGCAACTAAGAGGGCTAATTAGGTCAAGCAAAGCCAAATTTGAGGTTAAGATAGCCATAAGGCCTTCTTCAGCTATGTCAGAAACCTCAAGGGCAGCACACTGCAATGTGCTGAACTGATGGTTATTAGTGCCACATTCACTGAGCCTTGTGATATGGTGAACCTGTTACTAGAAAAATTCAGTTCCAGTTTTATCCCGCCTCTCTTCCCCGGCCATTCCCCCCAAAATACCCTCAAACATAACCCTCTTTCTATAACTAGCGATCATGTACTGGCTGCACTGGCTAAAGCCAAGAATACAGCCTCAATAGGCCCTAATAACATCCCAGAATGCTTCCAGAACAGTCTAAATACAACTTATCAGAACCCCTGGAGTCATTATTTAACTATAGTCTTAAAAGAGGCTTTTAGAAGAGGCTTTCTGCCACATGAATGGAAGACTGCAATGGTCATCCCCCTCTACAAGGGAGGACCTTCAACAGATCATGGAAACCACAGAACCATCTGTCTGACTAGTCTTATTTGCAAAGGCATGGAAATAATCATCTTGGAAATTATCGACAAGGATATAGGAGACCTCCAGACACTGTATCCATTCCAGTTTGGCTTTGTCAAACAAAAGCTATGCTTACTGAATCTGATGGGCTTCTTTGAAAAAGTCACTAAGGCAATGGATGAAGGGAAAACTGTGCAGACTGCTTACCTAGACCCGACTAAAGCATTTGATACAATGGCCAACTCAGGCATTGTCATCAAACTTATGGAACTAAATATTAACCCCTTTATAACACACTGGATAACTAGGCAGCTCACTGATAGGAACATGGAGGTTAGAATCAGTGAGGCCATCTCCAAAATGAGGCCAGTCACCAGTGAAGTCCCCAGGGCTCTGTGCTAGTCCCACTCCTCTTTGGCATATACTTCTTGAATGTCAAAGGCCTCTGGCTACCCAAGTTCACAGATGATTGCAAACTGGCAGAAGTTACTGAATCCCCCCAAGATGAGAACACCCTTCAGGAAGATTTGACATGCACAAACACTTGGTGCCAAAGCCATGGTTTAAAACTTAATACCAATAAATGTATTATAGTACCTTTTGGGAAGTTGGCCAGCCAGGGTAACTACATCATCAATAAAACACCCCTAAAGGTTGATTCATTAGTCAGGGAACTGGGAACTTGGAACTCATGTAGATAGTAACTTAGCCATCAACTAACATCTGTCCAGGGTAGTAAGAAAATCCTGTATTGCTCAACTTATAAGCAAAGGCATGGCACCTAGATCCAGAAAGATCATCATACCACTGTACTTTGAACCCATCGTAGAGTATAATGCTCCCTTTGGTATGTACGTTCCCAGATACATGCTGCAACTGGAATGTCCACAAAAGTTTCTTACAAAAAGAATACAGAGAGTAAACATAGTGTTCTAAGCTGAACACCTCAAAAGACCTGTCTCTTTACTTGGTATCATACAGAATTCTGAGAGGTGATCTTTGCTTAACATACAAGGCATCCATGGACCCTGTTTTGATGAATCTGTTCCACATCTGCAAATCAATCAGAATTACTATTTTAAAAGACCTACATTTTGCTTGCTATATAAACAGGACATGTTGGAGAGACAGATATGTTTCTCGGAGAACTTCCATTCCCTGGAACAGGCTCTCCATCCATTTGAAGCAGAGTTAATTTAAGCACAACTTGGAGCAATGGATAGGTAATCGGAAATTCACCCCTGGACTGGTTCCTATGTCACTGATGGACAAAGCAGTCAGTATATCACCCCCCTACTTAAATCAAATTTGTAGATCATATTTGGGTTGCATGGCTAGGCTTATAAGGGCCCAAGTGGTCGTTAACCTAGTATATGCTTATGAACCTATAAAAGGTAGCCGACTCCACACAGCTGGAGGCAAAAAAAAACCCCACCTGTCTGGCATTTCTATAATCAGTAGTTCATCAACTGATGACCTGAGAGGTGAACAGGAACATAAGCCACCAGTAGCTCCTTTAAGGAGATGCCCTCAGTCTGTCCAGGGTTCAGTGAGTGAATAAAATGATAAATATTATAGTAATAGCCCACGGCTGGGTGTGGATAATGCTGGATTTACCCACGGTTGGCGTGGTTTGGTCTCGAGACCGAAGCCCAAGGGACCAAACAAAGCCAACTGCGGGTAAATGAAGCATTACCCACACCCAGCTGTGGGTTATTGCTATTATACAACGGTGTTAATTGTGTGTTACGTTATGTTTCTGTTGTTATTTAGGCTTTATTTTGCATTTTTCCACATTCTGTGAGATAAAATAGTCCCAGACTTTTACTTCATGTTTATTTTATTTGTCTTTTAATTTAAATACAAGTTATTATTAATTTTTCAAGAGATCTAAGGACATAATTATATAAGTAAACATAGTTTTAAAGCTTTTGGTATGTTTTGCTGTTGTAATTTCTTTTACATTTCTGTATTGCTTCTGACATGATGGTTGTCTATGTTCAGATGTTGGCTTGAGTTCTTGTTAGTGTAGTAATACAGTATAGTAGTATCTGTAATGAGAGATTGTGTTTTTATATATATATATATATATATATATATATATATATATATATATATATATATATATATATATATATATATATACATATATATATATATATATATACATACATATATACACACACACATACACCTATGGGTTCCCTTCAGAATCTCAAAATCCTAAAACCTTGAATTTCATATGGTCGAGACCATATGATCAAAGTTTTAGAACTTCGAAATTGTGAATGAAGATATGCATACAGCGCACAACAGAAGATTTCTCTTTTCCCTGTAGTGCGATCTCGGAGTTGGTATATTTAAGTAGCGGGGGTGTGGGGGGTGCAGGGGGGCTTGCACCCCTGCAGAAATGTTTAAACAATTTTCTTATGTTTTATATATATATATATATAGATAGATTCACTTTATATCCTCGAAATACTGAAATGTCGAAATTCAGTATCTTGAGGCTATAAAGTCGAAACCTAAGAAGAACGAAAACTCAGAAGTGCGAAATTCAAAATCTCGCATACCGGAGATTTTGAATTAGCGCTTCTGCTGTCCACAAACACCCCCCCCCCCACACACACACACGCTCTGTACTACATAAAAGCAGTAGGAGCACACCTCCGCCTGCATCCTCCCACCCCCTCTACTTAAATATTCTAACTTCGAGGTCGCACTACATGCAAAAACACATAAAACACCACCACACAAGCTACATTCTACTCGCACACACACATCACAGCAACAAAAAACACACTAACACACACCACAACCCCTACCCAAAACCCTCAACACATCAACACTTACCTGAATCTATAACCACAGCGAAACACCAGAAGCGCTAATTCAAAACCTCCGGTATGTGACGTTTTGAATTTCACGCTTCTGTGGTTTCGCTCTTTTCAAGATTCCACTTTATGGGCTTGAAATACTGAACTTCGATATTTCAGTATTTCTAGCTTCTAAAGTGAATATATATATATATATATATATACACATGGTTTAAGTTGCATATAAGCGTAAATGTACTTATTTTGTTGAGCTTGTATGTTGTAGATGTTTATTGTTCTGCAGTTTATTATTTGTTGTTTGTCTTGTGGTTCTGATTCATTTTCAAAGTATGGAGCTACTGTGTTATGGAGTTTCATTTTTTTTCTTGGTCCGCTGTCTGTTGTATTATTGATATTATCTTCATTTATTGGATTTTTTTGTATTTCTTCTTGTGTTCCAGAGCTTATTTTTCTGCAAGTTTTGAATTTTTTTATGTCATGTAACAGTCGTTATTTGTGGTGCTTCCATCCCTGATTGTGACAGTAATGTTACTGCTGTTTCTCTTAAGGAGTGGTTTGTGTATGTTTTTGATAGGTTTGTTAGTTTGCAAATTTCTGGTAACATTTTTGAATGATAATTTATGCCCACAGATTGTGTTGAGTACCATGTTTCCATTTTGTCCAGTACATGTTGTGGATGTTTTTTTTGGATGGAGAAATAGTGCTTTTGTATTAGGTGGTATTTTTTGAAACCTTTTACAAGACATAAGGAGTCTGTGGGATTTTCAAACATGAATCCTGTTAGTAAATGTTTTGCAAAGTCGTCATGTTCTGTATAGTTTTTTGTATGTTTGTTAATTTTTTTTCTTTATATATTCTATGCCACCTTCATCTTTCTTTATTTTAAAACTGCCTTGTGTGAGGTATCTTGTGAAGTGTAGTTGTGTATCAAACCAGACTTTTCTGACGAGTCCATCTGCTGTGTTTGGGGAAAGTACTTGGCTGTTTCTCAGTTGTGTTATTTTATACTTACATTGTTAGTGGGTGGTTGTGTTCTGCAGTATCTTTTCCTTGTCTTCTGTAATTTTTATTTACTTATTTAAATACATTATTTGCATTTGTTAGACATATATCTGCAATTATGTTAATGGTGGGTTCTTTATATATCTGCTGAGTCCTGCACATAGGGATACAAATGCACTTACTACATATTCTTTTCATTTTGCGTTTCGTACTGTAGAGTATAGAGTTCTCTAAGTATTGTGTTTAGGTTTTCTGATGTAATAGTGTGCAAGTCTATACTGTAGTCGTTTTTGTTTTTGCCAGTTTTGAAATATGTTTATAGCCCGGTGTGTTTATTTTCTTGTACTTGCTTCTTTTTCAAATTCTAGTATTCCTATTTCTTCAGGTGTTTTTTCTGCATGTCTTTTGTTAGGTTTCTGTGTGGTATTGGTTTTATTTTTTTTTTTTTTACCTTTCTGAAGTGTGTGAGTTGACACGTTGTTGTTTTGTCTATGGGACGTGTTTTGTTGCAGTACTTGCAGTTGGAGAACTTCCCTGCTTGTTGACTGTCTCGTTATGGCTTCTGGTATGTTGTCAAATATTTCTTCTATTTCACCATCAGTTATTATGTCGAAGTTTACTTCCATTTTTTTCTGTGGTATCTGGTTTTGGCACTGGGCTATAAAGTTTATAGTGTTTTTGTATAAGACGGCTCATGCAGGCTTATGAAGGGATGTAATAAAACAGGGGAGCGTGGTTATTAATGTGGTGACCATAGTGTTGTTTGATTTTTTAAGTGCAGGAAAGCCATTTTTGTAAGTTTTAAATGCAGGGAAGTAGAACTGACGGGAGAACATACTGGAATTGCTTTTTTATTTCATTTCTCAAAGGTATTTGGTGTAGTTATTAACCTTCTTTTACTTATTTAATGTGTTTGAAGCTACAGCGAGTATAAAAAGGATATCTTTCAACCTTTTAGCTTTTTAGTTAAAGCCAAAGTTAATCAGATACAGAGGTTCACAGTCAGTGGTGATATCTTTTTTGAAATGGCTTTACACTACTTTTGTATAGTATTGTAGCTTAGTAAGCCGAGGACTTAGTCTGTTTGTTGCATGCCAGTAAGGTGTTTTTTTTAATTTTATTTTTTTTATTTTATTTACGATGTTCAATATTTTTGTATTTATCATACAGACTATGCAGTAGGTGAGGACGTGCTGCATGCTGATAAGGTCTTTCTTGAAGGGTTTTGTTGATTTAAAGTCGCCGCTCCATGAAACATTAGCGGCCATATTTCTTTCTTAGTTTATGTTCTATTTACAATGAGCATGCTGGTTGGAGTGGCAAATCAACGTGCACGTTTCTTGGCTTTGCCAAGTTTGCATTGTATAACCATAGTCAAAAACCTTTCCAAAGCAAACTTCAAACTACTTACATACGAAGTGGAAAGCTTCACTATTCCCTTGCAGAAGGATAATGATATCCAGGATGCGGAATCCTACACCAAAGGCACTCTACATGCATCTTCAGGATTGCATGGACCGTGCTATCCCAAATAAAACCAAGACTCCTTCCTCAAGCAAGAAGAAACCAGTCTGGTGGACCCTGGCCATAAGCAAACTTTACAATAAAAGGAGGAGAGTTATACAAAAAAAAGGGCCAAATCTCAAGTAGAAAAATCATCCCTAATCAGCATTAGTAAGAAACTGAGGGCCCTCATCAAGTCAACTAAAGCTAATTTTGAAAAGAAAGTTGCTAAGGATAACCATAAGGCCTTCTATAGCTACGTCAAAAACCTAAATGGCAATGCTCAGGTCTGTTCTGAGCTAGTACAAAATGGAACAAAATACACTGACCCTTCTTAACATTGCCAACATCTTGGTTCAGTGCAAATTTCTCCCCCCCTCACCACCTACAGGGCCTATTACCATTCCATTTTATTGTCCAAGTCCAATTATTACTGATACGTTGGTTAACAAGACTCTATCTAAAGCTAAAAACACTGCCTCCATGGGACCAGATGATGTCCCAGGCTGTGTCATACGCGAGCTTCAAAAGGAATTAACCCAGCATCTTAATACATTGTTCAGTCTCAGCCTCTCCACAGGATATGTGCCCAGAGAATGGCGCACGGCAACTGTGGCCCCACTACACAAGGGTGGGGCCACAACTGACCCTGGGAACTACCGACCAATAAGCCTGACCAGTCTGATCTGTAAGGCTATGGAGCGAATCATTATGGAACTCAAATGGAGAGATTGGGAACCTCCAGTTGCTGGACCCCACACAGTTCGGCTTCGTCAAGGGCAAATCATGCCTCCTGAACCTGGTGGATTTCTTTGAGACAGTTACTCAGGCTATAGATAAGGGAAAGGAGGTACACACGGCTTACCTTGACCTTGCTAAAGCATTTGACACCATTCCCCATTCGGTATTATTGATAAGCTCACCAGCCTGGGCATAAACCCTTACGTCACAAGATGGATCGCAAACTGGCTCTCAGACAGATCCCATAAAGTAAGAGTAGTAGGATCTATGTCCAAATCCAGACCAGTGACGAGTGCTGTGCCTCAGGGCTCTGTCCTGGGGCCCCTCCTGTTTGGCCTATACTTCTCAGAAGTACAGGCAAGCACGGAAGGGCTGTGGCTGACTAAGTTTGCGGACGACTGCAAATTGGGTGCTATAATAGAGTCTCCGGCTGACATGGAGATCCTCCAGAAGGGCCTAAATGAGACTGATGCATGGTGTCAAAGCCATGGTCTCAAGCTAAATGCAAAAAAATGCGTAGTAATCCCCTTTGGAAAAAACAGAGTACCCGCAAACTACAACATAGGAGGCAATCCCCTGAAATCTGAAGAAGATATAGAGACCCAAGTAGATAGCCAGCTTTCCTTTGATAACCATGCTGCCAAAGTGGTTAGAAAATCCTTCTATGTGACCCATCTGATCATGAAAGGGTTCGCATCAAGATCTAAGGATGTAATGGTGCCCCTCTACTCTTCCCTCATCAGACCCATTATTGAGTACAATGCACCAATTGGAATGTACCTGGCTAGACATCTCCAGCAGCTGGAGAGACCACAGAGGTACCTAACCAAGAGAATTACTGGCCTCAAACAGTTGCCCTATGCAGCACGATTGAAAAAGTTAAGACTCTGTTGCATACCGCTTTCTCAGAGGCGATCTCTGTCTAACCTACAGAGCCATGTCCAACCCAGAATCGTTGAACATGCTCCATCTTAGCAAAACCAAATCTGCTCGAGCTACACGCTCTAGGGATATAAACCTCAACACAACAATGAATAGAACATGCTGGAGGGATAGATTCCCTTCACAGAGACTTCCCTTACTATGGAACAGGGTCCCGATCTACATAAGACAGAGCCCCTCACTATCACTCTTCAAGAGGAACCTTGATGAGTGGATGGGAAACAGAAAGTTCACACCGGGGATCACACCAGCAGCACTACTAGACACGGGCCAAGGGTACTAGCTGCTAGTACAAGGGTCTAGGGAACTACTAAAGGGGCGGTGAATACCGCACAACGTGGCTGGGCTAATATATGCCTTCGGGCAGATAGCTCAGTACCAACCTATGAACCTATAAATATAGTCACTACACACAGTCAGCCTAGATTCTGAAGCAAAAGTGACATAAGACATGGAAAACCTAGTTAGAATCCTGACTGCTGAATTCTGGACCCCCCATAAACAAGTGAGCTCCACATCGGAGTGTCCTAAATATACAGTACTACAGTCATCAAGATATGATAAAATTACTGCATGTATAACATACCTCTCAACTGTCCAGATTTTCATGGGTTCATAGGAGAGTACTAGGCTAATGGCCCTGGAGCCAACACAAGCCTAGCCTAAGAACATACCCAGTAGTCCTGTTGCCGGACGTTAGGTCCTTGTACCCCTATTGAGCAAGACTGTTGAAATGATCACCGGGGTGAATTTCCTGTTATCCATCTACTCATCAAGATTTTTCTTGAAGAGGGCCAGCGAGGTGCTCTGCTGGACATGAATGGGGTGCTTATTCCAGAGTATGGGTAGTCCCTGGGATAGGAACCTGTCCCTCCAGCAGGCTCTGTTTATTGTGGTGACGAGGTTAAGGTCCTTGGACCATGTGGTGTGGAGGGATTGAGTCTTTTTCAGATGAAGCATATTTAGTAACAATTGGTCTAACATGGCTTTGTATGCCAAGCAGAGATTGCCTCCAAGTAGGCAATATGAGACAGAGTATAGCTGTAGCTTTTTGAGTCTGTCTGTACAGGGCAAGTGTTTGAGTCCTAGGATCCTCTTTGTGAGGAATTTCTGAGGCCTCTCCAATTGTTGCAGGTGTCTAGTGAGGTACTTGCCAAATGGGGCATTGTACTCTATGATAGGTCTAATGAGGGATGAGTAGAGAGAGGTTATGACCTCCTTCTTCCTGGACGAGAAACCCTTTGTAATGAGGTGTGCCACATGGTTGTAGAAGGAGAGGTTGCTATCAACTTGTGTTGCTAGGTCTCTTATCACACCTTGGGAGTTGAGAGGGCTACCGTCGATGTGGTACTTCGCGGGCACAGAGTTTTTCCCAAAGGGGATGACGATGCACTTTTTGGCATTGAGTTTAAGAGCATGGTTCCGGCACCAGTCATTAGTGTCAGTGAGGCCTTTGTGTAGGATGTCGACGTCAGCTTGAGAGTCAATAATGGCTCCCAGTTTGCAGTCATCTGCGAACTTGGTCAACTAGAGTCTTTTGGTTTTGGCCTGAACTTCAGAGAAGTATATACCAAACAGGAGAGGACCCAGGACCGATCCTTGCAGGACACCATTTGTGACTACCTAGTAGTCGGATTTGGAGTCCGCTACTTTCACCATGTGGGTTCTGTCCATGAGCCAGTTGGCTACCCATTTTATGATGTAGGGGTTGATGCCTGGGTTGGTTAGTCTGTCATTGATTCCTGAGTGAGGGATAGTGTTGAAGGCTTTGGCCAGATCGAGGTAGGCTGTATGGACTTGCCTTGCCCTCATCGACCGTTCTGGTGACAGATTCGAAGAAGTCTATCAGGTTGAGCAGACATGATCTGCCCTTCACAAACCCTAACTGTGAGGGATCCAGGGTTTGAAGGTCACCTATATCCTTATTAATGAGGTCCATAATGATGCGCTTCATTGCCTTACAGATCAGGCTTGTTAGGCTGATGGGACGGTAGTTTCCTTCGTCAGTACTCGCTCCCCCTTTGTGGTGAGGAATGACTATAGCAGTGCGTCATTCAGTGGGGATAAAGCTTGAAGTGAGGCTGTGGTTGAATTGGGCACTCTGGTGAGGTGCCAGTTCCCTTGGTAATTAATGTAGCACGCAGACGGGTATATTATCAAGTCCCATTGAGGCTGTATTTTTGGCTTTAGATAGTGCGGCTTCTGCCTGAGCAGCCATGATATTAGGAATTTGGCATTCGGCGGGTATTGGTATGGGCCCTTTTGGGGGTGAGGGGGGTAACATTTGCACTAAAAACCTGTCTGCCAAGATCTGTTGGTTCAGTATAAGTGGTGCCGTTGTGCAGTAGCTCAGAGCATCCCTCCGTATTGTTATGCAGGTTCTTAACGTAACTAAAGAATGCCATGTGGTTATCTTTAGCATCTATTGCAGTTTTGTTTTCAAAATTGGCTTTGGAGGCTTTATTAAGGGATCTCAGTTTTTTGCTGAGACTTGCAAGGGAATTTTTCCAGTCATGGGGCTTAGCCCTTTTCTGCAACAGATTTTTTCTTCTGTTGTAGAGTTTGTAAATGGCAGGGGACCACCAGATTGTCTTCCTTTTTTTTTGGAGGACATGACCTTGATTCTGTTAGGGATGGCCTGATCCATGGACTTGTATAAATGCTCATATAGCACCTTGGTGTGTAATTCTGTGGCCATGCATCCTTTCCCTGTTTGCGTGGGTGACGTGAAGTTTAACATCCAAAAAATATTGCTGGCTTGCTTTTTTCTACTTTTGACGTGAAGTTTGACACTTCTGTCTTTAGAAGCGCAAAATTGGCTTTGGAAAAGTTTTTGACTGTGGTTTCCTTCATGGGGGGGGGGGTGCCGGTGGGATTTGGATATCAACTGTGATTAACTTATGGTCAGATCTGACCAGGGAGGAATCAATCACTGGTGTTGAGCAGAGGTCCCCATGTTTGAAATGACCAGATCGAGAATGTTTCTGCCTCCGGTGGGGATGAGAATGAGTTGGTCCATGGTGTTGGAGTTAATGAATTCCAGAAATTGTTGGAGCAGGAGTAATTTTCCCAGCTAATGGAGGGATAGTTAAAGTCTCCCAGTATAAGGGTATTAGGGAGAACCCTAATGCTTTCCAGGGTGTTCAGGAAAGCGGAGTGGGAGTCTTTCACAGAATGTCTGGATTTTTGCCTCATTTGTTTAGTCTGTTCCTCATAAAATTTGTGGTTTTCTGGCAAATCAATGAAGATTGAAGTCACTAAATAATACTAAGTAATGACAGATATTTGAGTAATGTGTAACCATTGCCAAATCCATAAAAGATAGCTTTTTGATTCAGGTGACAATCTTATGGAAGTAAGATAACCTGATAATCACTGACACATGGCCTTTTAGTGTCAGTGCATGAATGCAGACTATTCTCACATGTTTTCTCTTAGATGCAGGCTGTAATTCTGGAATTTGTGAAAAGCAAACAGAAGCATAAATAAGGACAACCTCAATTTGTGCAGGAAAGATCCAGAGTTGAACATTTCTCATCCAGGTGAGGATGGAAACCACACAGCCTTCTATGTATTTAAAATCAGACATTTGACAGTGAAGAAATGAGGGGTACAACTGGATGTCATTGGCTTATGCAACGGCATATGCAATGGTAATATGTAATTCCTCTAACATGCTTGATTAGCCTTAGATGGGACTTGTACATTATGGCAAAGGGGAGCAGAAAGGAGACCTATGGCCTCCTACTCTTCACAGGGTGGGTATCTCTCTGAGGAATTAACCCCTGATGTCACCCTATGGAAATAACATGAGAGGAAAAAGGCAAACTACTGCAGATCTGAAGATTTTCCGAAAGGATGCTATTGTTCACGATGTCAAAAGCTATTGAAATGAAGTAAGATATAGACAAGAATTTAAATTTTAATCTCTCATCATGATGATCTCATTAACTCCCCTAACAAGGACAGTGTCATTAATGTGTCTGACTGAAATGGAGCCAATAGATCATGGGATATCAATTTATAAAACAATAAAATCCAAGTAAAAGTAGGAAAAAGGCGCCAGAAGTCTCCAATAACAATAGAACAAAAGCACCCAGATAGCCGTTTCCACGAAAACACGTTTATTGACAGGTATTAAGCACAGCACTCACTAACGCTGACCAAAACAGTAAGCAGTATATTTTTGTCCACAACTTCTTCAGACATACACAAGCATTACCTTTATCTTTCTCACTCATACTAACAGTTGGATGTACTTAAACCAATAGTCATTTAAACTGATATAGGGAAAGCATGAATATAGTTGGGTGGCGTTTGCTACGAATTTATAAAACAATGTTACAGGGATATTCTCAATAACCTTCCCCAAAAGCTGGAGGTTAGAAAAAGGCTGGAAAGTTTCCATTTTGTTGTAATCTAAGGTACGCTTCTTAAGAACAGAGATAATTAACACTTTTTAAACTAGATGCAAGAATTCTCCAGTCTTGAATGAGCCCAAACAAGGACTGCAGGAATTTAAGTAGCTAGGCTGGTCTGGGTCCAACACCGAGTATATGATTCCAACAGCTGAAACTGCATCCAAGGCTTCTTTAGAGTTCACACCTCAGAAACCAGTCCAATGAAAAACTGGGCAATCAACAGGCTCAATAAATGCTTCAGGAGACAAACAGCATCAGAATGAAGATTTCTTATCAGCAAAGAACACCACAAACTCCTTTCAACAAGTAGGGTTTAAGACTCTTAAGAACTGTAAGGCATACCGGGCTATGTTGCTCATTTACATTAAGACAGCATTCCTGGTGTGGCAGGAATCATACTGGATATGAATACTGCCTTTCTTATAGATAACCTGATACTTACAAGAATTACATACCAAGCATTGCTAGAAGTGGATGAAACACTCAGGAGTCACAATGCATTTGACGTGATGACTTCAGTACCATTTCAGGACTTCCAGATGCTGTACAATGTGACTTCATACCCCTCTAGTCAAAGTGGTCTTCCAGAACTAGGCAAAAATCATATTGCTTGGATAACGTGAGAAGCAGAAGGACATGCCATACACTCTTGGACAGTTCAAGATACTGATAATTGTTTTCCAAGCAAGTCACTTAACCAGACCAGAACTCCAGGGCTGACTTGGAAAAAAAGGATTGTTGTGTCAAATGGGTAAACTTGATTAAGAATTAGATAAATAAATACATTTTTTCTGTTTTATTTTACATTTGTTTACCGCAATAGTCCGAATGGGTGGAGGCCGGGGGAGAAAAGCTCCACACAGTAACAATACATAATAAAAAACATATACATAAAATATTTATACATTGGTAAAAATGTATGACATAGAGATCATAAATTAAGGTACTTATACAACAGCAAATGGTTAAATAGAGTTAACTGAAGATTATGTGTGGTTACAACAATACAGGTGACTAAATATAGTGAAAGACAAGCCAAGTGGAATCCATATGTGAAGATGTCAATCAGCTAGCAGATAAAGAGAGAGGGGTAAAGTGAGAAAGAAAGGGAGGTCTGGATGACAAAGAAAAGAGGAAGACAGGCGCTATTTGTTGGAAATAGTAAAGGAAAGGATATTTGTACAGAGTTAAGAAAGGTAGTGGAAAGGTAAGAAAAAAAGATTCTTGAGTGGAACAAAAATTTAGAGTGACAGTCTAAGGAGAAGAGGAAGATAAGATAAATTGTTTAGTTAGCATGAAGTGTTTCATGAGTACAGTCACAAGTCTGATAAATACTGTTTAAGTAGTTTTGTAAATTGAGTAGCGTTGTTAGTGGATCTAATAGTCTGAGGGAGTGAATTCCAACTGATCAAAAAGATATGTAAAACAAGGCATGTGCTGCAAGTTAAAATAACTGTTAATGCCAAAGACATGTTATGGATAGGAGTCCTTTTCAAATTTTAAAAGCAGTCCAAACAGAACACAGAAACAGCAGAGCAGACCAAGGCTGAGTATAACCATAAAAACGCAGTAATATGATGTATAAAAACGTAGAACTGTTTAATAAACAAAAATAGAAGACATAAACAGGTAAGCGCTTTCACCAACAGGGCTTCTTCAGACCATACACAAAATAAAAACAGCCAGCTTAAGAACTATCTTGCCCAAGTGCAATTAATTAAACAATCAAAGCTACTATATCACATCATAAAAAATATATGCGCAAACATATATAAAAGAAATTAAAAAAAAAATAAATAAATAAAAAAATTAAAAAAAAATATATATATATATATATATATATATATATATATATATATATATATATATATATATACACACACACACACATACTGATTACTTAATGCTCACAGCTCTATATTTAAGAACAGGTTTTAAGGGGACTTTGTCATTAAGACCAAGTCCCTGATCTGCTCTAAGCCTAATAATCCATCTAGTATATCTCCCCTCAGTATAATTCCTAACATCTCCACCACGGGGATTGGGTTTAATCACCTCAATGAATAAAAATTTAAAGGTATGCTCAGAACCTGCTTGTAGAGCATGTTTTTAGACAAAGCATTGTTACCTGACTTAACTCTGATTTAAGTGCTCCATTATTCTGTCTTTAAACATTCTGTTGGTTTTACCAACATAATATGACCAACAGGATACACAGTAAGCTAGATATACATGTTCTGTCTGACAGTCGGCTACTGCATTAAATTTGCACTTATATTTAGTTGTAGGATGTACAAAACATCCACTGCTGTCTATATGCCTACAATAATTACAACACTTACAAGGGGTAGTGCAACAAACAGTATCCACAGTCACTGTGTATTGGTGGAACCCTTAAGATAGCATAGCATCCTTCTCAAATTAAGTTTATTCTTATAAACAAAACCGAGAGTGTCCCCTACAATCTGTTTGATGTCAGGGTCAACATTTAGGATACCCCACTTCTTATTAATAATTCCTCTGATCTCATCAGCATCCTGTGTATAAAACAACGGGACCTTAACCTGACGGCTTAATTCCTCCTCACATTACTAGATGCATCCATCCCATAGTCAGAAAAATATGGATGTGCTACATCTGTCCTCAACATAGGTATTCCATCCATCCATTTACACATTTCAGAGTTATTATAGCCTCTTGCCAACAGCCTTTCTTCTAGGCTTAATCTTTCAGATTGAAATCGTTCCTTAGAGGCATTCATCCTAGACACATGCATAGCCTGACCCCTTATGACATTCCTAAAAACATAATTGGGGTGCATACTATGTCTGTGCAAAAGGGTATTCTTGTAGCAGGTCTTCCTATGCACTCCAGTATTAACACCATCCCATTTTCCAACCTCTCTATTAGGACATCAAGATATGCTATTCTGGTCTCAGACGATATAACAGTAAACTAAAGTAGTCAAGCCATTCAATTCTTGAAAGAACAAGTCCAGCTGTTGTGGACTTCCTGTCCAAATAAAGAACAGGTTGTCCACAAAACATCTATAAAACGGTATAAATGCAACAAAATCATGTAGTTTAAATAAGAATTCTTCCTCCCAAGTGGCCATAAACATGTTGGCATAACTATTGGCACACGAAGTGCCCATAGCTACACCATCTTTTTGTATGTAAACCTGATAATCAAAAACAAAACTACTGTTCTCCAAGACAACCTCTAATAGAGAACACAGCAGGTCAATAAAGGATTTAGCATATTCACCATGTTTCAGCCAATACCTATGGATACATTCAACCCTTCTGCATTCGGTATAACTGTTAACAGTGATTGTATGTCTAAGGTAACAAATAAAAACATTGCTTCAGCAGGTAGATGCTTGGTGAAACTATACAAATCTAACAAGAACTGTTTAGAGTCCTTAAGGATATAAACAATCCTGTCAATAACTGGTTGTAAAAACTTCTCTACGAATAATGACAAGGGTTCAATGCATCAACCTCGACCAGCTACTATTGGTTTCATCGGTTTGTGGACACCATCCTTATGTATCTTAGGTAAACCCTGGATGGAGGGTATAACAGGGTCATCAACCTTAAAGAAACAGTACATATCCCTCATAATCAGTTCACTCTTAAGCAAGTCCTCAAGCATAGAGTTTATCCTTTGAACCAAAACATTAACTTGCGCCATGTCAATACGTAAATAAAAATTTAACATCATTTAACATCGATTTTATAGTTGAAAAATAATATAATCTATTCATGATAACAGTGGGTCCACCTTTGTCAGTCGGTCTGATTACAATATCAGTGTCACTTCGTAGGCTTGGCAACGCTGCCCTCTGTTTCATACCAAGGTTAAACCGTTTAACATTCCTATTTTGTGACATACATTTTCTACCAGAGTCTCATTTATGTAGGTCATCCTGAACTAATTTAATGATAGCATCAACCAAAGGATGAGAGTTAGGCATATACACACTGGGTTTCTTAAAACAATAAATATCATTAGTGGGTGTACTTCCAAATTCCAACTTCAACAAAACATTTCTTGTAAAAACTCTAACATTCAAAATAGTGTCAGGTAATTCACTAGTACAAGTGGGAATAAAAGACTAGCCTTTCTCTAGGACTACAGTCTAATCAGGAGTTAGGTCTCATTTAAAAATATTCCACACTAATGTGTCCCCATCCGATCCCACATTTTCTTGATTGTCTGTCCTGATGACCTCTCCAGGGACAACTTCCATTTCTGTCGCCCTCTGCTCATAGAGTGAGTCCTGCCTCCCCTGTAATTTCTGCTGATGGATAAAAGGAAAGGGGGTGTAATACCATTATTCACAGAACCTGGTAGATCACCACTTGGAGCAACAGTATTAGACATGGGGACCTTCCGTCTTACATCAGGTCTCAGTGAATGTACAAGAATTGTAGAGCCTGTCTTATTAGACTCATTACCATCTGAAGTACTACTAGATAAAACTGCTGAGTGAGCAGCATTAGATGTAACATTCACCAACCCTTTATCAACACCGGTAGGAGGTGCAGTTTGTAAATCATGTTTATCAATTAATGCATCAGCATGCCTATTCAGGCCAATACTAGCAACATTAGCAACATTCAATGACACATTATTAGTCCTTTGAACATTTCCTCTTTGCACAAAATCATTCCTAGGCCAGGCAAAAATGTGACCATTCTTAAAGTCACTGGAATCTCTCTCAATCTTACATTTTTTCTGTTCCAGTAACCTTTTCTCATAAAAAAATACATTGTCTAACAGGCTCTTCATAGCTCGCTCAACAGACTGTATTGGAAAGTTGTCATACAAATAACACTGTTGCTTTTTAATCTCCTCCCTTAAATGAAGCTCTTCAGGGGGAGAAAAAGTCATTTAACAACATCATATACTTGAGGCTTACCTCAATATTCAGTTGCTTCAACTTTCAGAGTTCTGGATATTGTGTCCCAAAGGTGAGCATTTTTAATATCAGTAGTCCTCTTGGTATAATTCTCCTCTTAATGCAGACTTCAAAATGCTGGCACTGTGTCTGCAAATATTTTAACTTCAGGAAATCTGCTTCCAGACACGCTATCCTTACACGTAACCCAGAGAGATCCCCTGAGCCCACAGCTTGTTGCGTGGTGGAACCAGAAGTAGCTTCAAAGAGCATAAACGGGTTTTCATTCATAATGCAGCTCATAAACCTCTCCGAGCTGCATTTTAGTTGTATATCACTCTCAGGATTATAAGCCAGTTTAATATTAGTAAAGTGCCCCTCAACCATGTAACCAGGGAGGTGAAAAGGCAGTAAGAGTAAAATAAATAAATTGAGGCACCTCCAAGGAGCAAACACCTCACTGTAGAGAATAAATCCAAAACACAGTCCAAATAGAACACAGAAACAGCAGAGCAGACCAAGGCCGAGTATAACCATAAAAATGCAGTAATCAGATGTATAAAAACATAGAACTGTTTAATAAACAAAAACAGAACACAAACAGGTAAGTGCTTTCACCAATAAGGCTTCTTCAGACCATACATAGAGTACAAACAGCCAGCTTAAGAACAATCTTGCCCAAGTGCAATTGCTGTGTGCCAGTAGCTATGCCAACATGTTTATGGCCACCTGGGAGGAAGAATTCTTATTTAAACTACATGATTTTACTGTATTTATACCTTTTTATAGTTGTTTTGTGGACGACCTGTTCTTTACTTGGACAGGAAGTCCACAACAGCTAGAATTGTTCTTTCAAGAATTGAATGTCTTAACTACTTTTTTTAAAGTTTACTGTTATATCCTCTGAGACCAGAATGGCATATCTTGATGTCCTAATAGAGAGGTTGGAAAATGGGATGGTTAATACTGGAGTGCATAGGTAGACCTGCTACAGGAATACCCTTTTGCACAGACATAGTATGCACCCCAGCTATATTTTTAGGAATGTCATAAGGGGTCAGGCTATGCGTGTGTCAAGGGTGAATGTTTCTGCGTAGGGATTTCAATCTGAATTATTAAGCCTAGAAGAAGGGCGGTTAGCAAGAGGCTATAATAACTCTGAAATCCGTAAAGGGATGGATGGAATACCTATATTAAGGACAGATGTATCACATCCATATTTTTCTGACTATGGGATGGATACATCCAGTAATGTGAGGAAGGAATTAAGCCATCAGGTTAAGGTCCCATTGTTTTATACACAGGACGCTGATGAGATCAGAGGAATTATTAATAAGAACTGGGGTATCCTAAATGTTGACCCTGACATCAAACAGATTGTAGGGGACACACTCGGTTTTGTTTATAAGATTAAACTGAATTTGAGAAGGATGCTATGCTATCTTAAGGATTCCACCAATACAGTGACTGAGGATACTGTTTGTTACACTATCCCTTGTAACTGTTGCAATTATTGTAGGTATATAGACAGCAGTGGATGTTTTGTACATCCTACAACTAAATGTAAGTACAAATTTAATGCAGCAGCCACTTGCCAGACAGAACATGTTGTATACCTAGCTTACTGTGTATCCTGTTGGTCATATTATGTTGGTAAAACCAACAGAAAGTTTAAAGACAGAATAAGGGAGCACTTTTATCATATCAGAGTTAAGTCAGGTAACAATGCTATGTCTAAACATGCTCTACAAGCAGGTTCTGAGCATACCTTTAAATTTTTAGTCATCGAGGTGATTAAACCCAATCCCCGTGGTGGAGATGTTAGGAATTATACTGAGGGGAGGGAGACTAGATGGATTATTAGGCTTAGAGCAGATCAGGGCCTTGGTCTCAATGACAAAGTCCCTTTAAAGTCTGTTCTTAAATCTACAGTTCTAAGCATTAAGTAATCAGTATACATATATATATATATATATATATTTTTTTTTTTTTATATATGTTTGCACATATATTTTTTAAGATGTGACATATTATTGTTAGTTGTTAGCACTTTAAATGGTCCCAAGCATTCTTTGATTGTTTAATTAATTGCACTTGGGCAAGATAGTTCTTAAGCTGGTTGTTTTTACTCTGTTTATGGTCTGAAGAAGCCTTTTTGGTGAATGCTCTTACCTGTCTATGTCTTCCGTTTTTGTTGATTAAACAGTTCTATATTTTTATACATCTGATTACTGTGTTTTTATGGTTATACTTTTGGTCTGCTCAGCTGTTTCTGTGTTCGATTTGGACTGCTTTTGGGATTTATTCTCTACAGTGGGGAGTCTGCTCCTTGGAGGTGCCTCATTTTATTTATTTTACTCTTTTCAAATTTTTGCTTGATTATTGCACACCACTGGTTTTACAAACCCTGAAAACAAAGTACAGTTCAAGTCAAATAAAACCCGATTACCAGGTTCATCTTCTAGTCATCATTTTAAATATAACACTGGACTGTGTTAAGCGAATCATGGTGGTTAACTATATGTGCATGGAAATAGGAAATGACAGTATACTTGTTAATGTAAAGCTTCATTTACAAGAAGCACTATCTTCCACTTTGTAGGAAAGTGTGTAAGAGAAAGGTGGCTACCATGGCTATGTCCATCAGGTCAAGTGAAGGTACATTCCATCTCAGAAGGAAAAGTGATGATATGCTAATACAGGTAACACAACTCACAGTAAACCAGTGTCTGTTTTACTGACAAAACATATAAATGAGTACTTGCTTAGGTGTGGTTTGTAGAGACGTGAACAGTAGGAATGTCTGTCTGTTATAGGGGCAGACCCAATTAGATTTTAATTGTCTTATTATATTCTGAAGGAAAATGCACATAGAAAATACAGATGGTTATGCGGCATCACTTGAGGAAATACTGGACTTCCATGCAAGAAAAAGTGATCAGTCCTTAAACTATCTAATACTGACAAAACATGTTTTGGAATCAATCATTTGTCACTTTTACTGGACATGTGAACATCATACATACCTTAAATAAAATAAAAATAATGGAATAAATACTTTTTGCATTTAGCTGATCTGAATGTGTCTGTATAACCTTAATTTACAAGTACTCTTTTAAGTAGCATATCCTAAAGTCTGAGGACAGGAATTTTCTGCCTAGACAGTGTTGTTTGTTTAAAAAAAACAAACTGCATGTCAAAAATGTTTAAACGTTCAGTCCTTTCATGTCAGTCCTTCTGAAGACCCCTGAAAACAATGAATGGCTTTTTCTATCCATAGTGATCTTTGGTGATGTAGACAACAAACAAAAAACTGCAGCAGAGACCCACCTTTAGTTCTGAGGAAGTTGCCACTGCACATGACCTGTTCAGTTGTTTTTTTTTTTCTCTGTACTGAAAAACCTTGTGACTTATTTGTATCCTGTTTAGGAGTTCAGTGTGTGTTGTGAGACAGCTGTTGTGCAGGCTCCAAACACTCTGTCGAAATACAGCTTAATGTTGACACCAGCACCCCCCCCATCCACAATAGCTGGTAAAGTATGACAGACTTGCAAAACTGGAACACTGACTTTTGTTCAAGGTTTGTCCAATGCTGTTGACAGACAGCAGTAAGGATCCCAGTTTCTGGTATTTTGGTCACAGAGTTATTTAATAAAAAAAAAAAAAAAAAAAAAAAGTAGCCATCCAAATCTGACATTGAGAACATCAGAATCTGCCACACTGCCCTTACCATCTATTCATAGTACACTGGACAGTGTATTGGTTTGTGGCTTACATCGCAGGAATGTATAGAAAAGCAGAGAGTACAGATAATATACACAAGTCCAGACTTCATTCTTATTGGGTTATCTTGGCCAGCAACAACAATGACAACTTATTTGTCTGTCAGTTGGCTTAGAGGAGTAAGGGGATGTTAATGAGCTGTTTCCCCGAGGTCCAGTGGTGCCAGGTTTGATTCCCCAGCTTCCACTGCCTAACTGTGTGAATCTGAAGGACTGAACATTTAAACATTTTTGAAGTCACTTCATCAGCCACTGGTGCTGGGCTGAGTCTGAAAAAGGTCCATGAAGATCAGTCCTCTTCCCCAGAAAACAAATAAAAGTAAGTACATTTAGGCAGCACCCATAAGCAATTCTACAGGAGTCCTAAACAGAGTGTCCTGTCTACATTCTATTCACTTCCTGTGATCAGCTCTAATTTAACTCCCCCAACTGTATGTGTTTCCACAATAAACCCTTATATAGATATGCCAACAGTATATCTAGAGTGGAGCTTTGTCTGTACACATTGCTACCCATAATGGAACTTTGTTTCCCAAAATGGAACTTTGTTTCTTATTTGACCTTTCTGGATGTTTCACCACAATGAATGCTGATTAGATGTTTCTCTGTGATGCGCTGTAATCAGGGATTTTGCCCATGTGCTTCTCTGATTGCAGGTTTCTTTCTGTAACATACCATAATATGTGGTTTGTGCAGACACCACCATGCCAGATGCTTTCTCTATGTATGCCAGTTAGTGCCTTTATTTATTCATTCAATTTATTTATCTGGTGTACTGAATATTACACAAAAGTGAGATCACACACCCGTGTATAAAAAGTGAGTGCAACTGTGTATGTCATGTTAGTTAATGCTCAAGCTGTGCTCAGAAAACAGTATGTTTGGGCTTGTACTTAAGTTGCTTCAAAGTTATTCCCTGGGCTCCATGTGAATTTATTCAAAGTATATACCTCACAAACATGAGAAAGTGTCTGAGAATTTCAGTGATTCAGATGGGTAGAAATGAAGAAGTGTAAACCGCTGATGTAGTGAAGGAATTGAACACTCTTATGTGGCAAATGACCTTGCGTCACAGAAGGATAAGGCAATTTTATAATTATGGGTGTGTATTCATACACTAAATGCTATGGAACCTGATTCAGCCACAAAACCTACAGATAGATCTCACGATCAGATCAATGAAATCACCGCAACCAGAGACCTAATGACACTATGATGCAGTCTGAAACAATGTGCTGTGAGCCATGAATTTTGTTTGAGTTTAGGATAAAGCTCCGAAAAAAGTGTCTTTTGTAAGTGGCATGTGCCATGAACCTTGACAGAAAATGCTACTTTCAAAATGAAATTTAACATTTTTTAAAAATTGGTCAAAATTGCCAACATGGGAAACTGAAAAGAGAGAGAGAGAGAGAGAGTAGAAATACGAGGCACTGAGCAACACTGTAAACAAACTTGGAGTACAATCTAATCCTGTGAAAGGCAAAGTAGTTTTGTTGTCATTTTAACTCTACCATTATGGGCATGTGTATTCGTGTGGGGAGGGGGATATCAGTGTCTCCCCTGACTAATGAAAAGTTATGTAATCTGTCCTTGTGAGGCACAACTCTGGATCTTCTCCCTCCCATGAATTTTAATGTGCATATATCTTTTCTGCCACTTATGCCACAAGCAGCCTGCCACTTTCAGAAGTAGCAATACCAGAGTGATTCTGGACAGTGCTGGAACCCTGGAGAGAAGAAGATGTGTCTTTGAACAATGAGTATTCTTAATACATTAATTTACAAGCAGTGTGTGGGAGATATCCTATAGTTATTCATAATGAATAAGAGTGGGGGCTCCTGAAAATAAATATTAGAATCCTTTTATTAAAAGGGAGCTGAAAGAGGGAACCCTGGCAAATGAGCATTGTGACCATAAACAATTACTACATTTGTCATGAATGGGGAAAGACAAGGGCATTACTGGACATTATAGTGAGAGATGAAGTATATACACAGAACTACTGTCATACATCCTCACATTATAAGCACATGCATGTGCACAAACACACACACACATCTCAAACACACTGGAGAGCAGTACTTACCCTACATCAATCTAAACATGACAAACTGCAGTAGCTTCACAAAGGAAGAAAAGAGACAAGGCAGCTAACAGTACGCTTACTTTTATACTGATTTGCATGGAGCTTACATAGTATCTCTCTGAATCAGCAGACAAGATAGTCCTTACAGATCACCCACATACTTTCACATTTACATGTGGCACCAAAATTCTCAGTGCTCTGTCGAACACTGTTGTGCTACATGGCAGCCAGGACCTTTTGAACTGGAAGCCCTTTGCATAGTATGCTAGCTGTCTGTGAATTCCACTCAAATGTCTAGAACGAGTTTACATTATTATAATTCTCTGATTTGCATAAGTCAGTGTTTTGCTAGGAAATGGAAACTCCATGAGTTGTAAAAGCAAAGGCAAATCAAGGCATCAAAGTTATGCAAATGTGAGCTGTAACTGAAGAAAGAGCAGAGAAGGAACTTGAAAGGCTTGTGACAAAATATATAATTAGTACTGTGGAACATAGCAAATGGGCAGCAGTGATTATTCTTGTAAAAAGGGGATAGCACACTCACCTGTGGTGCAGAAGGCTGTGGGTTCTATTCCCCACACCGATAGATGGAATGCTGACACTACAGTGCAGCATAATGGGAGTGCAGTACTCCTGAATGTGTTATCCTTCTGATAAGACTTGAAACCAAGGTCCCGTCTGCTTGAATTGGCTGCAGCTCAGGTGGATGTAAAAGATCCCATGGCACCAGTCAAAAAAAGTAAAGGAAGTCCCCAATGCCCTGGCCAAATTTCCCCTAGTAGTATAAATACCACCTCTGGTCTCCCATGAAAAGTGGCCACTATCCTAATGAGACTAACCCATTCAACAAAGGATAAAAAAAAAAATAATGCCATAAATATCTATGGTGATTATAAACTGGCTGTTCATCAGGCTGGGGACACTGAGGCATGCCCCTCTGAGAAATGGAAGTAATAATCTACATGTGGAACAGTGGAACATTGCTTTCTAAAACATTTAGCAGCAGCTGTTTATCAACAACTCATGATTACGGCCCTAAAGGTGTTTTCCTTACCCATTTTAAGGCGAGTACTTAAGAGCACTTGCTCATGCATCTCTCACTTCTGCTCGGGCATCCTATGACTAGGCACTGTTTCCACTCTAATATTACTCTATGCTATGGGATCACACTGATGGATAGAAAGTGTGAAACCGAAAGATGCACTATAAACTGAATTTTGCTCTTTAGCTCTGAAGATGTGATGTCAAAAGTAATGCAAAGGGGTACGGGATGCTGGTGGCAAATGGATTGTGTTTTGCTCATTTTTTTAAACATATGACCTTGCATCCTCAAACTAATACTGTTGTGAATTTGACTCATGAGCAGTGTAGTCTAAAGGTATGTAATGGTCAACAAGCACGGAGATCTGTTTGTGTGCCACACATAACCATTCAATGTAAGCTCTACACCATCTATTTAAAAAAATATATGTGAAATGTTTGCAAGGATTTGAATGCAGTTGTGCACTTGGATGATGTGCTGGTTGCTGTAAGACAAATTGAACACAACAATAACTTCGCAAAGTGTTGAAATGATTGCAAGACTAAGGACTGAGGGTTACAAACAAAAACTCAATATACGAGTTTGGTGAAATTCAGACTGAACATAATATGGTTCAGGTTCTCAACAGGATAGGGATATGCCCTTACGCAGAGAAGGTAAAAACAATCCATAGGCCGCAGACAATGTGAAAGACTTACAGGTGTTTCTTGGCTTGATTATTTAATCAGGAAATGTTATGCCTAATCAAAGTATAATGTTTGTACCTCTGCAAAGGCTGCTGAAACACAACATGCATGGAAGTGGAAATAACTTCAGAAAAGTGCTTTCAGAAAATGTAAAGAAAATGCTGACCCAAGATAAGCTACAAGTGTGTGGTAAATTGGGAATTACCACTACAGGGTGCCTGGTCGAAGTGTGAAGCAGTGACCACTGAACTGTGAGTGCTGTGAACTATATACCAACATCATAACTGCAATAATTCAGAGGATTCCCCTTTCTTCATGGTACAGAGATCTCAAGCTAGTTTCATAGGTAAATATAAGGCAAGTAATAATGAAGACCATATAACAGCCTAGTCAAATAAGTCAATGCAGTTCATATTTGAGTCTCCTATACATCACTTATGTTCATTGCCTTTTCAAGGAGCACTGCACAGGCTATCTCAAGACTAAATTTATGAAAACAAATCATATTGCCAAGACTGACCTTGAAAGTGGCTAGTGTTCTGTTTTGTTTGATAGGTATGCCAAGCTGGCTTCAAATGTGGGAATGCACTGTGTTAGAAATGTGTCCCCCCATTGATTCATATTTGCTGATGGAGATTAAGATTGTTGGTGTGGTTATCGTAGGAGCCATTGGTTTTCAAATGGGGAAGGGTCTTTCATGGCATATAAGGCTAAACACAGGTTAGCATGAAGGAGTCTGTAGGAAACTGAGCACAAGGAGAGGATGGGCAGTCTACCTGGGTACTGACATCCATAAGTCCTGTGATTTTTCTTTGTCAACAATCTTTATCTCACATGCTGGGCAAGATACATAGAGAGGAAAATGCAAAATGGGGTATTACATGCAATGCGGGGCCTGATAAGTGGGTATTATATCCAATACTGGGCCTGATAAAGGGGGCATTATATCCAATGCTGGGCCTTATAAGGGGGCATTATATCCAATGCTGGGCCTGATAAAGAATGAGCACAGAGAGATTAGGAATGCTACTGATTTATAGGAAATGCCTTTGAAGATCATCTTGGCTAACCAAAGTGATTTGCAAACCGTGATGCAAATGAATTGGATAAATGACAAGATGTTCTCAATATAGGAACTCAGATAATTGTGTCAGTCTGGAGGAGTTGCACTCATTGATGAGGTATGAATCAGAGTTTCTCACAAAGAACCATGCTGCATTTCTTAGCATTTAGTCTGAGAGTCAGCAGTACACAGGAAGCCACAGTTAAGCCCTTGTTGAAGTATCTGAGTGTCCACAGGAGCTGGAGATTGCTCCCACTTTGCAGTCCTTAGCAAATTAAGTTAGCCGTATTACTCAAGGGGGCTGGATATCAGAAAATAGGTGCTGACAACTGGAGGATCCAAGACGGAAACTTGCAGGACACCATCACTGACATTCTTATGTACAGATGAAACACCAGCTACATTGACTGTGTGAGTTCTTTCTGATATCCAGTTGGCTATCCTGTGGACAAAATTATAATTTAAGTTACAGTAGCTTATCAACAATGCCTTGTGATTGATTCTATCAAAACTTTGGCCAGGCCAAGACAGGTGGTATTTATGGAATGTCCTCCGTCCATGGCTTCAGCTACCTTTTTGAAGTTACCCTTGGTGTAGGTGACAGGATCTGACTTTGACAAAGCTGAACTGATGAATGCCTATAGCCAGAAGACTACCTATATTTAAGTTAATGAATTCAAATATAATGCACTCAGAATCTTACAAACAATATTTGTAAAGCTAAGAGGTCCATAATTGCCTGGATTACCTTTATGCAGTGGCATCACTATGGCAGTTTTTTTAGAAATCACAGACACATCCTGTAGAGCATCTGAGATAAAAACGGTTACACAGAGGTTTGAACAGGCTGTATTTGGTGCTGCTAAGGAGGCAGCCTGATACATTATAAGGATCCATGGATGTAGTGCCCTTATTCTCAATATGAGCAATGGAATTAGATGGATAGCAATTTTTGGGGAGATGACAACTACAGGCTGGGTAGGTGGTCTGAAGATGGAGCTAAATTTGCTAGGATATTACCTCTTCACATGGGATCAGAGGACATGGTATTGCAACTATATTACAACATTGAAACGTCATAATATTGAATGCCTAAACATCAAACTGTATTCGCCAAAATGCATTTACACAAATCGATGAATACTTACAGTGCAAAAAAACACTTGCCCGGCAATTCCTCGTAAGTAACCTAACCTAAAACAACTCCACTCCCCAACGTGGGGGGCTGTCCCCCAACTCCCCTAACTAAATATACCAACTCCAAGATCGCACTACAGTGGAGAAAAGAGCTACACTGTGTAGTTGGCCAACTTCATCTTTGCCCTGGAAGCATTCATTGATTCGTGTAAATGTGTTTCGATGAATACAGTTCAATGTTTAGGCGTTCAATATTATGACATTTCGATGTTGTAATATAGAACCATGGTATTCTCATAAATAGGGTCAGAGCATTTTGGGGGTATTACTTCTAAGTTTCCTATAGTTGAAAAAGATTTCATGATTGTTTTTAGTAGAGTTAGCAATCCTAAGTTCATATTCAGCTTTTCACTTTTTAAATGGCATGCTAGAGGTTGTTGCTAAGCTGTGTCAGGGTTTTTTGAGTGTAGAGTTGGGGCCTTATTACATATTGTAAGCAGGTTCTTCCTATTACTGGACAATTTTTGATGCAAGGTTCAGCCATTATGGTCTGCTCTTAAATTTCCCCTCTGTATTTGGGGTGGATAGGGACTACTTTCTCAACACAACCATTTAAGCACAGACAAAAGTCAAAGATGAAAGTAGCTGCTGTGGAAATGGGTCACCATGAGCAGCATTACTTCTGAAACTTTTCTAGATTACCTCAGAAAGTAACAGATTTGCTTTGGAGAAATCCTTACAGACCACTGGGTTGTTAGAGGTGCACCACAGCTTTTAAAGGTGGACATGGATTTATGGTCAGACTTAACTAGGGAGGTGAACAGAGAGAGAAGTGTGCAGACATGGGCTAGGTTTGTGAATAGAGTTAAGGAAATTAGACATTCTAGTGGGAAATCTGGCAATTTGCTCAAATGAGGTGGCGGTGAAGTAGGAAATAATGAGCGTGGTTATAAGTAGTGATTTTGGTTTGCCTATTTAATGGTCGGGCAGTTAACGTCAACAAATAGAATAGTGTTAGGCCATCTAAGAGATTTAAGTAATTGTATGGACAATGGGGGAGATAAAGAGGGCTCTGTAGTTAGCAATGATGAAGTATTTCTATTAAGAGTAAAATGGACCTCAATAAAAGTTCTTGGTTGTGGTTATAGGGGATTTGCCTCAAGATAACAGGTCACATAGGGTCATACATCTCAACTGTCCAGAATTTTGCTGAATGTTTTGCGTCATATTTTTGGAATGTTCGTCATAAGATGTCTGATTTTTTGGCAAATCACTGGGGATTGACGTCACTAAATAATGATATACATTTGAGCTTCAGACTTCATATTTTTCAGAAAAATGCATGCTAACATGAATCTTGTTCTTAAGCAATTTTCTAAGTTTATGTTGTTGTTGTGTCTTTCGGCTATTCCTGGTTAGGGGTCGTCACAGTGGAACTCCGGTCTGCTAATGATTGGCAGTTGATTTTTACGTGCTAGTTGCCAGCCCTAACGCAGAACCTTCAACGAAGGTACGCCCATTCACGCATGTCTCCACGCAGAAGACGCTCTAGTTGAAAGTCGAATCGGACAGCGTCTTACTGTGAGGCGACAGCGCTACCGCAGCACCACCACCGCGGATAACAATTTTCTAAGTTTATAAGAGCAATATTTAAAATTTGTCCCGATTTTGGGCCTTTGTCCCCGTATTATTTTAGTCCTTGTCCAGATTTCTTGTGCTAAGAGTTTTGTCTAGAATAAAATTTAAACTCTTTTCTAGGACCTTAACCTATTCATTAGTAAGTTTATAACAGAATAAATTAAAAACAGTTAATGGTTTGTGTACCTGGCTTACTGCCTTGACCGACTCCACGTTCTGGGCCCTGGCGTTGTTTCTCCTATCGTCCTCTTCCTTCTTGTTTTCTTTCTTGATACTTCACTCTCCTTTGCTGTAGAGGATGCAGATCTATTTGGCAAACTATTAACTGTTTTTAATTCATCCTATTATGAACTTACTAACATAACCCTATGAAACTTTTTAACTGACATTAGGTTATTTACAAGGAACTTAAATCTGAAAATGTTTTTTTTTTCCTGAAGAACATTGCGATTGTGAAACAGCTTTAAAAAGCCTAGTGCTTTTATTCCAAATGTCAATCCAATAATGACAACATTTGAGAAGGCCTGTGAAGATGATGTTTATAAGTTGTTTGATGAATATGTGAAATGTGATTTTTGTAATTTAACTGTAGACCAGAGCATGGAATTAAAATGACTTAGTGGCATAGTGGTACAGCCTTTAACGATATCGCCTCACAGCAAGATGTTCTCCAGTTCACTTCTCATCTCAGGTGCCTTCTATGTGGAGTCTACATGCCCCCCCATGCTTCTGCAGGGGTTTCATCCAGATACTCATTTTCCTCCCACATCTCAAAGACATGTATATGGAGTGCGTCTCCCTGGGCCTGCGCTGAAAATAGGCTCTGTCCTAATCGGACTTTCCCGGTCAACAAATGTTAAATAAGTAAAATAAAAGTGGCAGATAAAGTGGATGTAAAGTTGTGATGGATAAAGATAAGTATATGGATATGTTTAAGTGAATCTTACTTGATGTAGTATATGAGGGAATGAAAAAAGTCAGTGTGTCAATGCTTGTGGCAAATATAAATGCTAGTCTATATATATTGTATTTCCCGGTCAACAAATGTTAAATAAGTAAAATAAAAGTGGCAGATAAAGTGGATGTATAGTTGTGATGGATAAAGATAAGTATATGGATATGTTTAAGTGAATGTTACTTGATGTAGTATATGAGGGAATGAAAAAAGTCAGAGTGTCAATGCTTGTGGCAAATATAAATGCTAGTCTATATATATTGCATTTAAATGGTTCATTTAATTTAGATACAGTGATTTTTTTCCATATTCGACAGCCAATTATCCCTATGTATTACAGGATACTGAAGATACATAAGGATGAAAATAAAAAACACCTGAGGCGCATAGTAATGGTGAGATAATGGGTAACTGAACCCATCGCTGTTTACCTTGAACAAAGATTATCAACAAAAAAGGTCTTTCAGTTCTATTCTTGGCAGAGGTGCCTTCTCTGTGTGGCACCTGCATGAGCTTCCTCTGGCTGCTCCAGTTTCCTCCTACATTACAAAGGCATCCAGTCGGTGTGGACACTCTAAATTGGCCAAATATGTGATATGGAAGAACACCTGTGGCAGGGTGAAGCCAGTGGCTGTAAATGACTGTCAGTGTTGAACTGTCACCCTGACGTGCAAAAATGGAAAAAAAAGGTCTACAGATGGAAAGATGAAATGACTGCTTATTTACAAGATACTTGAGACTTCCTGAAGAAGTTATTCTTGTGAAGAAAGAGAACAAGTATAAAGAATATATATTTATTACTATGGATGTGGATTCATTATTCACATCAACACCAGATGGGTTTGAGATACAGTTCCTTTGTAATCAGTTAAGTTACTATACAGATATTAATAATGAAGAATAGCAACAACGTGTGCATTAACACAGATTGTTCTTGAAAATAATGTTTTTATTTTTTATACTAATACCTATTTATGGAGACAAGTGATAGTAATGGGCATGTCAGTGGCTAATAGTTAGGCTCATTTATTTATACTGTGTTGGAAGAACAAATTCCTTTTTTGTTGAAAACGATTGTAAGAATGACTTATAATAAGCAATTTGTGGACAATATTTTTATTATATGGGGAAATATACTTGATAGAGTTAGTCTGTTTTTTAAACTAATTTATTAACTACAACTATTTTTTAAAGTTAATGTATTCCCAGTAAAATAAACTTTTTAAATATTGCTATATTTAAAGAAGAAGGGAGGTTAGGTACAAAGTTTTTTTAGGAAACCTACCAAAAGGAATAAATTTATCCATAGGAAAAGTATGCATCCTATTTGTTTGATCCAGAATGTGGTAAAAGATCAGATGCATAGGGTTTCTAGATTGAATATTATTGGTGAAATAGCTTTAAAACAAATGGATGAATTAAAAAGTGATTTTAGAGGTTGGGGTTAAAAAATATAGATATTATTACATTCCTACCAAAAAGGGAAATACTACTATGGGGAAAATATTTTTAGATGAAATTTTAGTATAAAAGTTCTTAATACAAAAAGTAGAACGACACTTTCATATAACAAATAAAGTAATAGATATAATTAAAAGTAACTGGCATAGCCGATATTACATTCTCTAATTGATAACAGACAACTAACAGATGGTAAATCTAGTTTTTCTTATAAAAGGGAAATTAATTTAAATCAAATTTTATGTTATAAGGAACAAAATACTAAACAAGATCTGGTTATTAGTAACAAAAAAGGTACACATCCTTGCTTAGGATATAACCAATGTAGTTATAATTATAGGAAACCGATATTTATACAGCTGTTAACTGAATATGAATTTGATTTAAAATCCTATGCAAACTGTGATACTAAAAATATTATTTATACAGCTTTATGTAAAATCTGGAAGGCATTTTATGTAGGTAAGTCTAACAGAAAGAGGAAGGATAGGATATGTGACTACATCAGAAATAAACTGCTATGCAGGTACAAATGCATTGTTCAAGCACGTACAGTACAAAAGGTATGAGCCTTGCTTTGGAAGTTTGTGTTAGAAGACTATGTGAAATTAAAAATGGAAGAAACAGAATACAAGTGGATCAGCAATTTTAGGGCAGATAAATTCCCAGGATAAAATGTCATAGTCAGTGTATTAAAGAGAAGGCGAGATGGGCATCGTAATGCTGTTTTTTCTTTCACTTCAGAAAGCTTGGTAGCAAAAGGTGTTGACACACTTGTATGTTTTTATTGTTTTATTGAAGATGCATTTATCAGTAAACTTTTCTCCTGGTGCCTTTTTTTTTTTTTTTTTTAATCATTTTACATCTGGATTTATCTGTTTGAGCTACCATTTTGTTTCACTCTTGGGTACCTTGCTGGTATGTTTCATATAAGGGGATGGGCATTTTTCACAACTTTTCATCGTTTTCTTTTGTTATATATGTTATTAACACAGGAATTACACCAGAAGAGCTCATTCCTGAATGAACTATTATATTTAGGGCAGACAGGTACTGACTTTTCTATGCAGCTGTTCAGGTTGTTGGTAAAAGTCAGAAATGAGTGTGACAGCCCTTTCATTTGGGTCCATTTGCAGGGGACTGCTGAGAAATTTGCATTGGTCTTCTACAAGCTGAATTAAGTTTTCACTGGTGAAGGCCCTAAACTTGTTCTCATTTGGTGGTGGTGGGGTCATACCAGTAGGCCTTACAGAGAAGATGGCTGACTTATACTAAGACTTAACTTGGGATGAAGAGATGTGGGGTGGGAAACAGGCAGGGTCTACGTTGCTAAGGACCAGGATAAGGATATTAGAGCCTCTAGTGGGTTTTTACAATTTGCTCCAGTGCACTGGCATTTACAAAGTCCAGAAAATGCTGAGCACATCCATTTTTTTTAAAAGGTGTGAGTGCGCCAATTAATGTTTAGGTAATTATCCCCTAGTAAGAAGGTATTTGGTTTGAAATGTAAACCGCTCAATGGTGTTAAGGTAATTCTTGTGATCTTTTGGGGGTCACTGATGGGGATCTGTAGCAAGAAAGTAATAGTTGGATTTGTAAATGATGATTTGGATATCCTGGAGGTCCGAGTTAGGGTTGTGGGCAATTTGTCAGGTGATGATATTTCTGATAACTACAGATGCTTCCCCACAGTTACCCAAGGGCTTGAAGGAATGACAGGCACTAAACCTTGATATACGGGGAGAGCTGACATGCAATGAAACCATGTTTTACGTCTTTACAGTAACTACATAAACATGAATGCATTTGATTTGAAGTAGGGCCTAAAATTCAGTCCTCTTTCTATTTAGACAATTAAGCTTCAGTAGTATCATGATGTGGACCAAAATGGAGTTTGAATTCCCTGGTACGAGAGAAGTAAAGCCATCAATGGTAAAACAGGAAGTGTCATCTACCATCTCATATCAAGATGACATATATTGGATCAACTCAGAATGACAGCAACTACTTAGACAGTTGTTAAAGCCAATTATATTGTCTTGGTATCTAGGCATCATTCTAGGTAAAGGCGAGATACAGCTCAAGACAAGTGTCTCTCCTGCCTCTAACACATGCATAGCAAGTGCCATTATGTCTCTTTGCATGTCCTCCTGAGTCAGTGCCTCAGGTCATTCATTCCCACACAGGCACCAACTAGATTGTTTTAAGGGCCCTTAGAGCCCTCTTAATATCATGGATCCTGGTATCTGACAAAAAGCTTACAGTTATCCTTTTCTTGTCCAGTCTGGTGAGAATGCATCCTGTATGCCTAACTACAGACTCACCTATGACCAAAAAATGTTCATGTGCAGAAACAGACTTAGTGGACCTTATGAACTTAGGTTGGCTTTCCTGGTGACTCTTGGGTGAACTGTGTGGATTTACAATCTGTGTGCAAGAAACAGATGTTATCATGTGTGCTGGAAGCTGGGATCTTTCAGAGTATTCCCTAGAAGGCCTTGGCAATTTTTTCTTTACAGCCCTAGCATAAGTTATAGTCTTAGTACTGTGTTGAGACTGATGCAGTGTTGCGGAGGTATGATGCTTACTTGCCGATAATGGGCTGATGTGAAAGATTTGCCTCCATGTTTGTTAAATATTTACATCTCTCAAAGACTTTACTACCAACTGGTTGAAGCAGTGAACAGTCAGTAAGCATTAGGCAGTGGCTACATAGCATTACTACTACTAGACACTTTTGTCATGAGGTGGCAGTGATTCAACAAGTCATGTCTTTAGGGGATAAACAGCCAATTACTTATGCATTAAGGACACTTTCTCCTGCTAGAAAAAAAATTATTCGCAAATCAAGAAGGAAGCACTTGTTTTATCTATGTATTTATTCAGAATAAAGAAATTCTATGAATACCTCCGAGGAAGAAAAATTCAAATTGGTTAATGACCACAAGCCTTTATTAACCTTGCTCATTAACACTGTTTGGTAAGCACAGATGCCTGCCTACCATGGCAGCAGCTAAAATTCAAATGTGGGCAATAAAACTGCCAGCCTACAATTATCCATCAGAGTTCAGAATTTCCATGGCTAATGGCAATACCGATGGAGATGCTAGAGTTCTGTTACCTGAATTAGTCACAGAATACATAAACATTTTGACTGAAGAACATTTTCAGGACACTACAGATAAAGTGGATATAACAGCACAAGTCAGACCAATAGACCATGTGTTGTCATGACTGCTTAGATTCATGAGGGAGTGCTAGCCAAACCTATCAACCAAAAATGATGATACAAGTTTAAAATGATTGTTTAGATGATGGAATTAAAGTTAGAGTGGAAACGGGATGGGCCTTGTTGCTCACTAATTTTGAAGTTCCCTATAAGCTTAGAAATGCTATGTTGCACACCCGCCATACAGGTCATCCTGGTTTTGTTAAAATGAAAGCAATAGGCAGAAGGGCAGTCTAGTTACAAGAAGAAACTGAGCTTTTCTATGAAAGTTGTATATTCTGTCCAATTTGACAGAAGGTGTCAAGACAGGCACAATTACACCAATGGAAATTTCTTGGTAAATGTTGGAAAATACTATGAATTATTTTCATAGGCTCCTTTTGAATAATGTATTCACAACAGTGATGGATGCATGTTCAAACTGGTTTAAAGTATTTTGTACAGCTGAAATTACATCTCAGTACTTTTCTTTGCTTAAGGTCTATCTCATTACTACCACTGACAATGAAATACAATTTAATTTATAAGAATAATCTTATCTTTTTGTTAAGGAAAAAAGTAACGCACCACTGATTTAGTGCACCAGGTTATCAAGCAAGAAATAGGGTAACTGAGATATTCCTGCAAACCTTCAAGATAGGTATGAAGTTATTCTGCAGTATCGTGTTTGAAACTGAAGATACATTTCACTTTTTCTATTACAAAGCAGAACAACTCTAAACTGCATAATTGGACAGAGACCTGCTAAATTGCTCTTAAGCAGGAGGTTCAGACCTAGATTTCAGTTGTTCAAAACAACTGTCAGTAGGACTGCTTAAAATAAACTGCATCTGCAAAACTTCCAGGATGACAAGTGTGCAAGGGACATATCTTTCAATGAAAATAGTATGCATGTCTAGAATACTACAAGGGTGGATTCAAAGTGAATTTTAATAATCATCATAGATTATGCAGGTCCCATATCGCACCAAGTCCAAGGGACTGATTTTAGGATTTCCTACAAGAAACACAGATCAGTAAATACTCGGACCATTTATAATTCTGAAAAGTCCCATTCCAGCTGGACAGAATCCAGATCATACAAGCCAAGTGATTATGATGATTTATAAAATGAAGTACAAAGAGTACTGTTTCCAGTCCTGACTTGTTTCTTGACTCTGCACAAGAGACCAACCAGAAGAGTGAGTCTGTTGTGTTGGTGAGCCAAGAAACACATCAGGAATTGGGAATGTCACAGAGGGCTAGAAAACTACCTCAGAGTTTAATGTGCAAACTACTCTTGCTAGTGGCGATAACTCTGAAGCTATGATTGTTTGGGACTGTTTATGTTCCGGTACTAAAGGAATATCTTATCTATGGTCTTCGCCTGTGGAGAATGAATTGCCCTTCTACCCCAAAAACTTACTGACTGGCTCTAAGCTAAAATGGGCAATAATGTTTGCTAGTAAGCAGTGCACATACTTCTGTAAAACTGAGCCTGCAAATCTCTTTTTACGTGATTGCAAGAGCTCAGTTGGTCAGTCAGTAGCAGTGTTCAGGAAACTGTCTGCCTGTAATGGTAGTCATGGCACAAATGTCTGCCTGTAATGCTAATTATAGTGCAAAGGTCTGCCTGTAATGATAGTTATGGCACAAATGTCTGCCTGTAAATGATAGTTATGGCACAAATGTCTGCCTGTAATGGTAGTTATGGCACAAATGTCTGCCTGTAATGGTAGTTAAGGCACAAATGTCTGCCTGTAATGATAGTTAAGGCACAAATGTCTGCCTGTAATGGTAGTTATGGTGCAAATGTCTGCCTGTAATGCTAATTATAGTGCAAATGTATGCCCGTAATGGTAGTCAAGGCTTCAGAGCTACTACTTGGCCTCCGTGTGAATTTCTTCTTCACAGTATACAACAAGGTTTTAATCAGCTAAACCCACCAGACACAATTACCTCTTTTTAGGAAGGGGTCACGGAGCTCTCTCTGGTTAACTGACTTGCTCAGAGTTATACAATTTGCAAAACAGAAATTACAGAATCAAACCTTGGACTATATACATCTACATACCAAAAGATCAACCTTCAAAACACCAATTCCAGTACGTCAAGAACTAAACAGATCAAAAGAGGCACAGACTATCCTCTTACAATCCACGAACCCTGCCGCTAATTCTGGCCACGTTTCATCAGAACAGTGGTAGTATTATGAAAGGAGTTTTTCTAAGGTTGGGTGCAGGGTTGCAGTTAGAAGGCATTAGAAAAACGGGCAGAGATGCTTTGCCCAGTGTTCCACCTTACTAATACCTACTACAGCAACCCTAACACTACCCCCTAACCACAACCCTACATCTGAGCTTAGAAAAACGTATACCCTTCCACAGCATTTACAGAACGGGCATTTTCCATGTATTCTGATTACTAGTCTTCCTAAGATGGCTTCTGACCTTAGGTTTTTCCACTAAGTAGTGTCAGCATTGATTATCTGTGATAATGAAATGGGGTGTGGCAGCGTACTTCTCTGACTGACCTCTTTCATACTGGTACACTGACTAGTAGTTTACTCAAATTCTGCCTTGACTGGTTCATTCTCAGTAGTGTGCTCTCTTTTAGAAACCTACTTATACGATAAGACTTTTTTCTTCCCTCAGATGCATATGGATTTATGGTCTGATCAAATGTCACTCTGATATGTAGTTTCTCAATAATAGTAGCGGCTTGTCTATGCGTAGAGGGTTCATAAAGGTTAACACACCTTGAGCTAACTTTTCTAAATTCAATAACAGCCCTACCACAATGCTTTTCCTGTCTATTCCCTCAGTAGAGTTACACAAAGTGTGGTAACCTTTACGAATCCCCCTTATATGTCTGTGTCTGCCTGCCTGGACATTCACACAAGATTGACCCTAAATTAATTTATGGTCAGTTCCCTGGCAGCAGTATGTTTAAGGGATAAACCCTCAAAGACACCGCAATAAAAATATGCTGAATAACATACATACAAGACCTTTGTATTAACATGAAATGACTGTTTAGAATAAACAAGCCTAAATTTTGAACCTAACACTTCTCAAAACAAAGAAATCTAGCTTCATGTAGGGTCCAACCTTACCCTCTGTGGCGGAATAAACGCCCTACATACATACACCCGACAATCTGAAACGCCAAGATCACAGAAACTTGTAAACAAATTCTCCAAATCAAAGTTTTACTACCTGCAAATAACACTCTCAGTAAAACAGTCAAATGATATTTGAATTTGTAAAAGTTGTGAATCACACTACACAGATGTTTGATCTGCTGTTCTTGACCATATACTGAAACCCAGCAAACTCATTCACTGCAAAATTATTGCATTAAATGAATGCTCATCTGCACTCTGCTTTGCTGTGGGTAAAACAAAAGCATTTATATATATGAATTAAAATGAAGATTATTATTTTAGGATTGTGATCTATCACCAGATATAGTGATTTTGTTACATTTAACTGTGAGAAAAAACTTTAAACCTAAATTAAACAGTGTTTTCAGCATCCTTCTTAGGCTCACATGGCGGTTCGCGAAGACCAAATTGATATATATTCCGTATTTTTGTCATGTTTTCGATACTTCTGTTTCTTTCTTCTTTTTTTTTTTTGTTTTTAGATCTCCTTGGCTGGGATGACATGTACAAGTCCCTTCTGCATTCTCTGGCTATAGTTAAAGTGCCCCCCACCTCATGTGCTGGCTTTTCACTTCTTACTGCTTCCAAATTTTTTCTACCTGTTTTTTCACATGCTTACATTAACTGGTGAAGTAGCTCTTGAACATCAGGATCCCTCATATTTTCAACATCATCTTATGATCTTTTCCTCTTTATAGTGTTGGTCAAGCAGTTCTACATACTAATTCTTCATGATTTTCTAAATTTCTGTAATAAGCTACCTAACATTTTTACACGTTAATTTTGGCTTGATCTTGCCTCAAGATATATTGATGCCTTTCCCCAGGAGTGTTGATTGTAAAGTTCATATTCTGTAATAGGCTACCTAACATTTTTACACGTTAATTTTGGCTTGATCTTGCCTCAAGATATATTGATGCCTTTCCCCAGGAGTGTTGATTGTAAAGTTCATATTCTTTGATTTATTAAAGTTTGGGAAGCATTATTTTGACTGGGTCTTTTCCTTCTGAACTATGTTCTTACTGGCTAATCCTCCACTGGTCACAAGCATTTAAATGGAATTTTTTTTAGGATATAGCCTTCTCCCTTTCATAAGCACTGCTGATGTTTATGATTATGTTAATGAATTTATGAATCTGTAATTATTTAATGTTTTACAGTTTTATTAGAGATGAATAAAACGTATGGAACATCCTCATATTTTACATTTTTTAAAGAGGTTTGTATTGCAAACAAAAATGGTTATACTGCCATTTTGTCGACCCCAGAAGAGTATGTTCCATACTAGTTCCAATGTCACTCTTTGTGTCCTTTTATTTTTCATTCCAGTTTTATACACACACACACATGTACACACAAACATGTACAGAGCTATAGCACCTCTCTCCATTCACTGTCAGTCTCCTGTCTTCTTTGAATGTCATGACTGAACGCCACAGGTCTCCTCAAACACAGTCCATTGGCTAGATGGCCTCATTTCCCCTTCTTATCTTTTACAAATGTTCTTCACTAACTTATCTTTTGTTTTCCTGAACATGACCAAATCACAAATTCTGTTCTCCTTAAATTTCACTGCAAATAAGGTAACTCTGACATCTGTTTGACATATGCATCCTGCCACCCATCTCAGGCACATCTTCTCCATCATCTTCAGTCATAGATGGTTCTTTCAGCACCCAGTGCCACTCAACAATCTGGCATCCCTCAACACTAGGTTTAGGAGGAAAAAGGGTTCCCTCTTAAACATGGAATACTAGGTCCTAACGCCCTCATGCTTCTGTCCGGCCATCCATCATCTTTACACGAGGAACAAAAAGAGCAAAAATTAAAAGAACTGCCAATCGAACCTCCTACCACCTTGTGCACAAGATGACTATCCCTTTTTCCCCAACCTAACCATGTTTATCACCTCAACCTTTCTTAATTGGTTTGCCTTCATTGTCCAGGTTTCTGTACCATATAGCAGTGCTGATCTCACCAATGTTTTGAACACCTTATTTTTGAGTTTCTTTGGCATTCATCTGTACCCCATACATTATTTTCGTGTGTGTGTGTGTGTGTGTGTGTGTGTGTGTGTGTGTGTAATTTACCAAGTTGTCCTATATAATCTAAGAAATGTTAAATATTTTGGGTAATACTAAAGGGACTTTCAAAAGCTGTGTACTTAATGGTTAGTATGGTTGTCCAGTAGACTGATCTCACTCATAAGTGAAAATATACTTTTTCCCTCATTGAGAGGATGCAGAGAAAACAGTAATGAAAAATCACGAATTACTCTGAAGCCAGATGATAAGAGTTCCTGGAGTACTGAGATCAAGTGATTTTTTACTACACTCTGTCCATCTGGTTCACCATCACTAACTTCTAACAACAAAGTGCAGTGACAGTGCTTAATATTAGGACTCGTTTATTTTAGATCATGCCCACATAAAATCAAAAAACATCTCTCAGAATTGTCTGCATTTTTTCATTTATATGTCTTCTGTGTCCATGTATAGTTACATTTAGGAAACGTCTGTTTTGGAACTGCAATCACCCCAAAAAACAAATCAGAAAATAGGAATCTGAGGTATCACTTCATATACTTGTGGCAAAGCTTTTCAAGGAACAGATGATATGGCCTCCAGTAGGAGCACGTCAATCTGTTGAAGACAATTTCAGCAAATGAAAAGCAACCAAAGCCAGTTCACAGAAACCACCTTCAATGAAAGTAGAGATTGCCTTTTTCTTCCACCATTGTGTGACCTCAGAGTTGGTATATACAATTCTGAGGGGTGTGGGGGTGCAGGGGGGGGGCTGTTTCAATGTTCACTGAAGGCGGTTTCAGCAAACTGGTTAAACTATTTGCATTCGTCAAAACCGCCTTCAATGGATCGACATGTATCCGCCTCCAATGACTCACCTGGCAGCTTGGTGGCTTAGCTTCTAAATATTTTGGTCCAATGTTTAGTCCTGACCCCCCCCCCCCAGTAACAGACAGCATGGAAGCTCAGTGTTGAAGATTTCTGTCTCACAGCTGCAGAATCTGACTTTAACCCTAAAAATTGAAATGCCCTGTTGTTGGGTTCTTCTCCAAGTGCTCAAGTCCCAAGCACTCACAGACCACTGTCTTGAAGCCAGTGACTTGAGCACCTTGCAGTTCATACAGGCTAGCAACTCACTCTCAAGCTTGAATATGAGTTGGAGCAACAAGCTGCAGCATCTTAGCCAAACACATTATTTGAGTTCAAGAGAGGTAACTGTTACAGCTATAGGGAGCAAGTGGGTGAGAGTGTAGTTTAAGGCAGTGATCAGAACAGGGATTTAGGTTTAGGGAGCAGGAAGGGAGTTTTAGTGTTTGGGAGCAGGAGGGGAGTCTAGGATTAGGGAGCAGCAAAGGAGTCTTAGGTTTAGGAAGAATGAAGACACTTTAGGGTTACGGAGAGGATTTCAGGGTTTGGTTTGGGAAGTAAACAGGGACTTTACAGTTATGGAGGGAAGTAGAGGTTTAGGGCTGAGGAGTAAGGACTTCGGTTAGGATCTGGGTGGGAGAGGTTTTAGGGGTTGATCTAGGTCTCTGATACGGCTACACAATTTAGTAGGGTCATGTGTTGGGAGGGGGCTAAGTAGTTAAATAAGATCAAGCTAGGAAGGAGTTAGAGCACCTGTCTTTTCAAGTAAGTAGCAGGGAATAAGTGTGCCACAAGCAAACAGCATGCAAACTCTTGAAGCAGACCCTTGTTACTACCTGCATGTTTTCCCTGTGCACATGGGTTTTCTCTGGTCATGTAGGGTTCCTAGAAAAAGGCATGTCGATTGACTGGCTAGTTTACATAACAAAACTGTTAATACGTTTTGAAATTAACTCTGCCATTGAGGATCCAGTTGTGGATGAAAAAGGTCTATGAAGGTTTAAGTTCACTTATCTACTTAAGTAAATTAATGCAATGTGTTGTTCTCTGGCAATATAGACTTACAAGCACATGCCCAGTTGAAGTGCAGGGCTTCACTTCATCCAACCCAAGCTGTAATATAATGTCCATTACACTGATTTTTTTTTCTTTTTGATCCATAATACTCACAGAATAAAACAATAATAAGTAACAAGAAAAGTTGTCAAGAATGTTTGTTAATTTTCTAGCTGCATGAACAGAAATGATGTTAAGTGAACACGGAGCTGTAGTAGGAGGATTTTCAATTATCAGAGAAAGAAAGGAAAATAATGAAAGAAAAAAGTTATAATAAAACTGTAAACATTTTAGTATATTTTTTTTTTAACATATGAAATCTGGGGATCAGTGCTTGTTTGTTTAGCTTAAGGAAATATTACCACTGTGGCCCATGTGGAAAGCTTTCTCGATTCATACAGTTAAGAGAAATTTCAGGAGGATATCTATTTGACTATCTAAGTGACTAAGTGGGCAGAGTAGTGTTAGAAGGAGCAGCATAAGCTTATACAGAAAACAGTGGTTTAGCTGAGGGTGGATATGTACTCATATTGTCACGATATTAAAAGACTGTGGTTCTTTTCCTACACAGGCCACTTGCACTCATATTCCAATATTAACAAGTGCAGCATATGCAAAGGTAGCTGCTGTACTCCTGAGGTGTTGCCCTATAGTATCAGAAGTTAAACAATGGTCGCAGCTGCTGATAGTTGAACTGAATACTAAAAGATACCATGGTATCCGTATGATGAAGAATGCTCATCTTGTGAATGAAAAGAGTTCAGACTGATGCAGTGTACTTGTGTATTCACCTTGTTACCAAATGAACAAGAGCTTGGCAGCACTTTATTTGAAGGCAACACACAGAAAAATAATGGACCATTGTGGAACCCATGCCAGCCATTTGGATGTCGGCAAAAGCAATCTTCTAGCATTAAACATTACTGTGTTTCTGGCATATGCACTGATGTCATACAGCAAAAAAAAAAAAAAAAAAAAAAAGAGAGAGAGAAATAAGGTGGACCAAGGCAATTACTTAAAATAATAGACAAGAGTCTTCTATCGTTAAATGCTATGCTGTTTTTACAATACATACTGATGCTACACGGTACAGAAATGCTAAGCTAGATTCAAGGTGGTTACCTAAAATCATCCATTAGCAAACAGAAAGGCAGACTTCTAGCATTAAACATTTTGAGAGTTTTTATTTGCTAATCCTATATTCTAAAGAAATATTAATCAGGGCTCAATGCAGTAACCTAAAATCTGTATTTGAGAGATGCTCTTAGCTAAATTATATTTGCTTTTCAGTGACATTTGCAGTTTTTTGTTTGCATAAAGATCACCTATGGTAATGTACATCCTGCACATACGTATGTTGTACTTATGATTATACAAAAGAAGCCAAGTAAAGAAATCCATGGTACTGCAATTCTGCCTAGTTGTCACTGTTAGCCCTGCAACTGCTTTCTGTTTCACATGAAACAATCTCTCACCTTTCTTTCTATCTTTAAACTATGAAGTTAATAAAATGTATCAAATACTGCTATGTCACTGCAGTATTAGATACACTGAACAATCAAATACGATATTGCCGCATTATGATTTTATATATCACTAAAACAAAACACAAACACTCCTGGTCTTTTTACAATGAAGTGAAGCATGGCTATGAAAATATACTGCCAATGTTCCACACCCAGCTAAGAAAATCAGTCTTAGTTATTTATGGTGTTTGTCCAGAGAATGCAAAAGAGATCCTTTTGGCACATCTCCTTACAGATCAGCATTTTTTCCACAGCTGTGGATAACATTCTTGTATTGATACTTTTCCACAAAAATAAGTTATTCCTAGTCTGTCCCTACGGCAACATCCCACAGTCCAGTTTGTGATTAGTATTAAAAGAAAAACTAATAAATATGCAAGTCTGGATACTGTTTTTATGCTCCAGTCAGGAACCAGCATTTTGTTAGATTACGTTTGTGTCTGGCTCCAAGTAAAATGCAAATTAGTTTTGTTGGCTCATGAAAGGCAATTTTGTTTACTGCTGGTGTTGGACAGCGAGGCACGTTTTAAGTAGAATGAGGTCGTTAGCACTTCAGTGCTGTTAGAAAAAAAACTCAGAATTTTAAGAAGGCGGACTTCATATTAAACGGAGCGTCTTACAAACCCTTACCGTTATGCCCACAAATCAAATAGTACTCTTCCAATGCATTCAGATTACAATAAAATATCAACATGAAATATGATCAGAAATTAACTGTGGTAGCAGGTTGATAAAGTATCTTTCACACTAAAATTGTAGTGGCAAGATAGTAAAGAGTGGTTGTGGGCAACTGTTTCTTTTTTGGAAGGCGGCGCCAGCTACATTTTACTTTTTATTAGAGAACAATAACAGCCTACTAGGCATATAACATTCCATTCCAAGTCAGCAAGATACTCCTCAGTAAACTTGATAAAAATTCCACTCAAGTGGCAGCATGTTGTGTTATCAGGATCTTGAAGTATTCCCAAACCAGCTGCAGCCACTGACATGGCTGTGGTGTAGAAGAAGCATGGCACACTGCTGCCTCAGTCACGTAAGTGGCTGTGGTGCAGAATAAGTGTGGCACACTGCTACCTCACAGCCATGTAAGTGGCTGTGGTGTAGAAGCAGCGTGGCACTCTGCTGCCACACAGCCATGTAAGTGGCTGTGGTGCAGAAGAAGTGTGGCACACTGCTGCCTCACAGTCATATAAGTGGCTGCGGTGCAGAAGTGTGGCACAGTGCTGCCTCACAGCCATGTAAGTGGCTGAGGTGCAGAAGAAGCATGGGACACTGCTGCATCACAGCCATGTAGGTGGCTTTGGTGCAGAACAAGCATGACACACTGCTGTGCTAGATGGGAGCCACTGTTATGGCCTTCCAACAACTAAGACCCAATTAAAGTCCTCTAACCTATTAAGGTCTTTAAACAGCTGATTCTCAGCTTGTTCTCAGCACACTATCAAGGACACTAAAACAGCCAAGCAAAGAACACTTTCAGAATACAACAGCAGCAGACCACATCACATTAACTGATGTGCGCTCCCATCTCAGAAACAAAATACAGCAACCACAGCCCTTGACAGCACCAATCTGGTCAAAATTTAATCATTCAGAACACTAACAGCTCTCAACAGCATCAGCCCAAACTCAAGCCCAGTGTCAAACAATAACTGTAAACCCCAGTCCACTATCATAGCGCAGAAGTAGCAGTTTTCAAATTTAGGTATCAGACTAAAGCCCAGAATCAGGGCCCACCACTAGCAACCCTCAGCCTGCTGCAAGGGCTGACAACTGCCATTTCTCAGTAACTTTCCGAACAAGAAAACAGCAGCAGATCTCAAACACTACTATCACATTCCAACAGCAGCTTCCACCTCATCTTCAGGTTCCAGTAACAGAAATTACCTAGATCAATGTCCAGGCCCAACAACTACTGTACAAGGGTCCAGAAAAGCAGCTCCACACCTTGAATCCTGAGATAGGAGCAGTCAGTGCCTATGGACAGCAGTGGCAGTCCACTCTAATAGGTCAGCAAAAGTAGCCTTTAGCTTACCATAAAGACCCAATATCAGCCATTAAGGATACTGCTGAGACCACACCAAAATAACCTGCCAAGCTTTATAACAATTCCTCCTGACAACATTTTGTTCACTTGTAAAGTCTGGTCTTCTCAACAGCTGAGGGAGATATTTAACAGGCAGACCCATAACAACAAGGAACTCGGCATTATAAATGTGTAAATCTGTTCGAACAGAGGAGGGAGCAGTCAAATTGCATAAAAGCAAATGAGATAAAATTACAAGCTGTCAGAGAAACGCAAAAAAAAGGCTGAAAGTTGTAGTGATCTCTCAGCATATTGAAGTCCACTGGGCCATATCGAGCCTGTTTTCAGTGGAGGCCTGAGCAGAAAAGCTCCACAGTAATACAAAAAATTACACATTATAAAAATAGTAGAATCTTAAGAGGAGTTATACAATTACAATAATGAGTCATCACCACATACTAACATGTAAAGAAATGAATATCATATAAAGACAATTTGCAGATTAAATATTAAAAAAATTAATATTAGTAAACATTGTTATTGTTTTTATCAGCAAATCGTTTTTATTGTTTTTTGGTGGAGAAAAGGCAAATATCTTGAGTGATAAAAGGGAAATATACTGAGTGATGCGGCAATATATATTGAGAGAAGGCAGATATATTGAGTAATGAAGCAGTATAGTGAGGAGTTAATAAGTTTCATGGGGGGGGGGGTTAGCAGAGGATTGGGAGCAAGAGCATTTCCAGGTAGAGAGGTAAGAATGAAGAGAAGATTTAAAATTTACAAGGTTGTGGATAGTTCTAAACGATAAGAGGACAGCATTCCACTTTTTGGCTAGGGAGAAAGAGAAGATAAGTCATCCTGGAGGACATTTGGGTTTGTGCACCAGGAGTAAATTCTTGTTTTGGGATCTAAGGGACCTATTGGGAATGTAGGAAGTAAAGATGGAATTAAGGGATAGGCAGCCAAATGGTTTAAAGATGAGTTTGTGAGCAGTAAGTTGTATGTACTAAATGTAGTTTGGTAGTGCCAGTCAATTTAGGGAGTGAAGTGCATTACAGTAGTGTGAGGAGTATTTTGAATTTGTTGTGAATTTGGCTATATTGTTGTAGCAGGCTTCCAGCTTAGCTTTTAGGGAGGCTTGGAGATTAATAAGTAGAGGTGAACTATACATGAGAGGGGAGAAGGTAGGTGGATGCTAGTGTTTTCCTAGAAGGGATTAGGTATTGATAATCTGAGTTTTTGATTTTTTTTTATATTTTGTTGTACATGGATATCGAATTTTAGTTGTTCGTCTATGACTACTCCGAGGAGTTTTGTGTAAGGGACAATTTCAATTAAAGATTTATTTTGGCTATAAATTTTGAAAGTTTCTTTGTGTGATATGGTAGATTTTGATGGGTCTATGTTAAATGTTCGAACATTCAAAATGTCGAACATTACATGCTCGAAACCAAATGTTCAACATTTGGATGTTCGAACGAAAAAAAAAAAAAAAAAAGAAAACACAGAAAAAAAACACACCCCTGTGCCCCCACACCCCCCCACTTAAATATATCAATTCCGAGACTGCACTTCAGTGCAGAAAAGGGAAATTCTCCCTATCTGCACCATACGGTGCCATTGAAATTCTATCTTCGAGCACTCAAAATTTCAAACGTTTGGTCTCGACCATGTAATGTTCAAAATTTTGAGCGTTCGAAGATCTGACAGGTACCCATTTTGATGGGGTGAGAAATCATGATTTTAGTTTTGTTTGGGTTCAGAGCCAAGTGGTTGCTGAACATCCAGGCTTCAGTGGTGGAAAAGGCGGTTTGTGTTTTGCATAATAAATCAGAAATTGAATCAGCTGAGCAGACTACTGCTGAATCGTCAGCATACTGAATTACATCGGCATTGGAGATAGAGGCGCAGAAGTTATTGATAAAGATGATGAATAACAGGGGGCCAAATGCTGAGCCTTGCAGAACTCCGGTAGGGGTACTGAGGTGGGACAAGAAGGAGTTTTGCCATTTGATGGCTTATTGCCTGTCTGAAAGATAGCTACAGAACCAGATTATAGTGGTGGTGGTGGTGGTGGTGGTGGTGGTGGTGGTGGGGGGGAGACAGAGGTGAGAAAATTGTGATACTAGCAGAGGCTGGGAGATGGTATCGAAGGCTTTTGAGAGGTCTAATAGCATGGTTGCCACAGCTTTTCCTGAGTCACGGGCCTTGTTATCTGTGTCGAGGAATGATATAAGGGCAGTAGTGGTGCTGTGACCAGGTCGAAAGTCATACTGAGATATTAGAGATGATAGATGGTTTAGGGTAAGATGGGGCATGATCTGAGTGTGGATACACTTTTCTTGTATCTTGGAGATTGGGGAGAGGATGGCAATAGGGCAGAAGTTGGATGTATCATGGTTTTTGCCTCCTTTGTGGAGTGGGAGAATGTAAGACTTTTTCCACAATTCGGGTACATAAGATTCCAGAATAGAGCTATTAAACAGGATACTGATGGGGTAAACGATGGGTTAAACGGTGATCCTTAGGAAAGTGGTAAACGGTGATCCTTAGGAAAGTGGTTGGTAGGATATCAGGGGCATTACAGCAGGGTTTGAACTTTAAGAGTAGTCTTTTTATAATTAAGGTGGAGATGGGTTGAAGTGTAATGTTGGGGGGAGGGAAGGAGTTGGGGTTAGTGGTGGGCGGGGAGTGTTGGCAAGTTTGGGAGGTGGAGGGTGAATTAGTGGAGGGGACGGAAGTGAATTGGGGAAGGGAGTGTTATTTATTTTGCTAGTATTAGTAAAGGTGGCAGTGATGTCAGCTATACAGTTTATAAAGAAATAATTAAAAAATGTTTTTATTTCCTGGGAAGTCTTGTTGGGATGTGGGCAGGGATTTTCTTTGGTACCTGGGTTAAGGAGAGAGGAGATGGAATTCCAGAATTTTTTGGGCTTAGATTGTGGCTGGATTGAAGTTTAGTGCAGTATGTTCTTTTGTCCTTATGAACTAGTTTCTTTACTTGACTGCAGAGTTGTTTAAAGTACAAGAGGGAGTCTTGTTTTTTGTTTTTTTCTGTAGCACTTCAGGGCTTTCTCTTGGAGGTGCATGAGATCCTTAGTGGTTTTGGTCAGCCATGGGGCAGGATTAGTTTTTTACTCTTTTTATACGTATTGGTGCTTGGTGATTTAGCATGTCTACTAGCAGAAAATCAATCATTTTGCCAGTGGTCATGTTTTTGGCCAGCTTCCATTTTAATTCAAAGATCTGTAAAAAGAAGCCTCTAACTAAAGCAAGACAGATTTGCAAATGCCAAAGTCTGTGAAATGGGAGGGTAGTACCTTGTAACAAAGGGCTATAACAGAAAAGGATTACATGGCAACAGTTAACAAAACAAGCACAAAATTACATGCATACATACATACTAAAACAATAACAGTTCTTACATTTAACTCCTACCCAAGCACAAAACGATTGATACATCATCAATAAAACACTTCAAAACAATAGTACAAAGATGTTTCACTAACAATGTTTGCTTTACAAATAACCCATGATGAACTGTGAAGGTAAACCTTTGCAGCCATATAAATTTCATTACTAAATATTTTGAGTATTTACATAAGTGAAGCAGTTTCCTTCTAGTTCTTCAGTAATTGCAAAATGTTCTCACAGACACCGTGTACTGAACTTGTGATGTCATTGCTAACCTGCAATTAGTGAAGTCACATGAGGGTGACAATCATAATGTCCAACAGTGCTATAAAGGACAAAAAGCAGGCATGATAATTATTAAAAAAGCGAACATCATTTGGTTTTATTTACAGGAATAGTATCTTTTGTTTCTAGGTTGTGTCAAGACATATTCTGGTGTGAGGAAAATGTCATTTTCAAATAACAGCCATCCTTAGCAATGGCATTTACGGTCTTGCAGTGGATATAAAACTGAACCTTAACTGACTATTTTAAAACTGGCTAATGTTCTGCCAGCTAGATTGGTTTGTTACATTAGGTGTTAAGATGGATATTGCATGAACCTATGAACCACACTGACCAATATTTAATTTGAAAGGCACGGGTAAATATTACAGGGTTCTGCCCATAACACAGTGGGGAATCTGCTTCCAGACCCCATCCAACTAAGCTTATTCTCTGACCACAAAGGTAGTGTATTTGAACTTGTTAGCTTGCAGTGTACTTTGAACTGAATAAAGCCTGTGAGCTCTGATGCCAGAGCAGCCATTTGGTGGACTTAAAAAGTAAAACATTACTCGATAAATTATTATCACTGGCTTAATTTTATTTCAAGTGGAAGACTTTTTACTAGAATGTGCATTTTTTATTTTATAACTTCCAGCTCTCATGTGATTTTGGTATTGGGGCACAACAGAAAGTAGTTATATATATTTTTTAGTACATGTATATTTTCTTAGTATGCCATGTATGTCATGTATAAAGGGCGGAAAAAGAAATTTCCTTGACTACTGGTCTGTTGTCCTCATCCCTTTTCATACAGTTAACAATTACTGGAATGTTGTTTTTATTGCCTTTTTTAAACAACAATACACACGAAAGCTGCTGACATGGGGATTCAGTTGCTTCAGACACCCCCCCAAAAAATTAGCTATTTCATGATGTACATCATTTTCCATGGAGACCTATTCAGACACTAAAGCCGAAAATGCATTGGGCTAGCAGATCTTGGATACTGTCCCATCCAAGGACTGCTGGGTACCTTATACGACAAGTCATCCGTCACCATTCTAAATTTGCAAACTGTAACAGTTACCCAGAGAAAAAGAAGAGAAAGCAAGGATGCAGGAAGCAACGTAGCTGACAGCAGGCTTTGTCACGAAGAATCTGCAGGGTCCTACGATCACACCATGTTCAAAAAAGATTTCAGTGTTCATCTGTGCTTTTGTTACTCAGTTTTATAAAATGAGGGTTAGAGAGTGGTACATCTGAGACACGTCACTGGTCTAACTTAAGCATCTAATATAACAGCTACGCCTTAGCTATTTCAGTCTTATCTAAAAGAGTATGCAGAAAAAAATAACATTGTGTCCCATTAAACCAAATTATTTGTATTTACATGTAGAATATTGTTGTATATTTTACCTTCTGTTATGTTTTTGATACGCACACCTTACTGTCTCACCGTTCTACTCTGTTTTCACTTTTCTTCATAAATTGTTTCACCTAGGTAGCATCTGCAAATGGCCATTTGTGTTGTGTATTATCCCAGTAAACAACTGCAAAATTAAATATAACTAACTAATACTACAACTAATTTTGAATGAAACTGCTAGATAAGAATGCTAACTTGTCACAGAAATAAACAATACATATGCTTATATCTCAAGACAACAAAACCTTCACTTTTTGAAACTGCACATACTTAAAGTGTGATTCCAAAATCTCTCATATTAAAGTACTACAACTTTGTGATAAAGGCATTTGCAACCATCTGCATTCATTCCCTAGGTAACTGATGACCTCTCACCTTTATGGGGTAATGTAAGAAATAGCATTAATGTATGAACTGTACCACTGTTGATGCTTAATTTATGCAATGTATTAATGAAGTGTAGGCCAGCTTTGTTTGCATGTACAATATAGAAAATACAGATATATATACAGACGTTTTTTATAGACACAGACAAACACACACACACACATAAATATTGGGAAAAAGAATGAAAAAATTTATTCCTGTTTGTTTACCAGGAAGTTCCCACTGGGGTTTATCCCATTTTCAGTGGAGGCCCAGGGAGAAAAGCTCCACATATTAGGCAAGTACATTTGAAGACAAAAAAATAACATTTTATAATATAAACCAAGTTTACAACACATTATACAACATACAGTAGCCTATGAATTTAAGGAAATACATATTTTCATGAGGTAGCTGGTTGCAGAGTAATTACACAGATAAGCACATTACATAATACATCCACTGTCTACTAGTTAGGGGTACAGAGAAGTATAGCAAAGGCAGTAAGGGATTTAGCAGGAGTTAGAACTCACAAGCGTAAGTAATTATATGAAATATTAGGTAGATTGAGGTAGAGAGTGTGTACAGACCTGCATTAAAGAAAACAGAGGTAGTGGAAGTTATTTGGGAAATGGAAGTTTTGTAGGAGAGAAAATATGTATAAGGTGGAGTGGCAGTCTGTAGAAGAATAGTGTAAATGACCCTTGGAGAATATACAGTGACATTTCTTGGTGACAGAGATATAAAGTTACGTGTAAGATATGGGTACAGAACGGAACAAAGGTGTAGCTAGGCATATACTCTTTGTACTCTACTGAGTACATTTTTTTTTCTAATCATCGTATCAACATTTTTTCCCCAAGACATATTATGTCTAGAAGTAAGTAAATGCCTTTAACAACAGGTGCAACATTATTAGTCTAAAGACAATATTTTTAATAGATTTAAGGTGAATAGCTAAACATGTTACTTAAATTTAAGTGATGGGGGCATTTTGTAAGATGTGTCCATGAGTACAACATGGAATTTGCTTGTTACACTCCTGAAAGGGTGTATAACTTTGAAGGTGGAGTTTAGGTTGATTAATGGGGGGGGGGGGGGGGGGTAGTATGAGATGGTGCATGACATTAACACAGTTATTAACAGGTGTCTCTTTAGTTATATTTTGAAGACATGCAGTGTGTCTGTCTTATTTCAGGGGGGATTTTGTTCCAGATTTTTTGTTACGTAGTTAGAGTATATATATATATATATATATATATATTTATATTTAAAATCACGACTTTGCATGCAGGCATTCATGGTTCGAGTACCAAGACCGGCACTTTATGTTTACATAGGAAAGCAGTGTTAAAATTATTCATGCTGGAGGGACAGGTTAATTTCCCAAAGACTGCCCATACTCTGGAATAAGCTTCCCATTCATGTCAAGCGGAGCACCTTGTTGGCAATCTTCAAGAGAAATCTTGACGAGTGGATGGGTAAAAGAAACTTCACCCCAGGGATCACTCCAGCTGCCCCTACTGGATATGGGCACTGTGAACTAACATCAGGTGGCACGGTGCCTAGGCTATTTTCTTGGGCTAGATTTGTAAAGGCTCCAGGACCATTAGCCTAGTACACACCTCTGAACCTATAGTGAGTCTCCTGCATTGTTATTTGATTTTGTAATGGATAGAAAACCTTTGTTGTTGGATCTTACGGGTCGATAAGTGCTAATGGGTTGTAGTACTCCTTTTAGAGCTGGGCATTTTTCTGCGGAGCGTATCAGTAATAAGTTGGTGGTAAGTTCTAGCCAATTAAGGCTATTTAGTGTTATGCAATGGTGTTTTCTGAGGATTATTTGAAGCAAATTTTGTTATAGACTGTCTCTAGTTTATTTTTGATGGTTAAATTCAGATTTATAAAGATGGGTGAGGCAGAGATTAGGGATGGAAGCATTTTTTTTTTCTGGAGTTATTAAGTGAGGAATTTCCTAGCCTGTAGAAGGATCCTAGTTTCTAGTTTGTTCTTTTAATGCCTAGGAGTAGGTGTTGGTCGTACCCGAGATTATCATCAAGCATTACTCCAAGGCGTTTTACCTGGGAGACTCATTTTATTTTTGTTTTGTTTGCTGATAGGATATGAAAGATTGTTTTTGGTTTGAGTAGTTTATAGAAGTGAAAAGCATAATTTGTAATTTTTTAACATTTAAGAGCAAATCTGAGCTATCTAGTCAAGATTCTATGGCTAGAAAGGCCTTTTGGGTCTTTTCTTGTAGGGAGGCTAGTGTTTTGGCTGAGCAGATGAGAGTGACATCATCTGCATACTGTACCAGAGAAGCTTGTTTAGTGGTGAACTGCAGGTTATTGATAAAGATTGAAAGACATGGTGATCTGCCTTTGTACTTGTACAATGAAGTCTCACTCTGGTTACACACAGCCACTTATGCATGTGTTGGTCACATACGCTGTAAATTCAAGTCTCACTCTGGTTACACACAGCCACTTATGTATGTGTTGGTCACATACGCTGTAAATTTAAGTCTCACTCTGGTTACACACAGCCACTTATGTATGTGTTGGTCACATACGCTGTAAATTCAAGTCTCACTCTGGTTACACACAGCCACTTATGTATGTGTTGGTCACATACGCTGTAAATTCAAGTCTCACTCTGGTTACACACAGCCACTTATGTATGTGTTGGTCACATACGCTGTAAATTCAAGTCTCACTCTGGTTACACACAGCCACTTATGTATGTGTTGGTCACATACGCTGTAAATTCAAGTCTCACTCTGGTTACACACAGCCACTTATGTATGTGCTGGTCACATACGCTGTAAATTCAAGTCTCACTCTGGTTACACACAGCCACTTATGTATGTGTTGGTCACATACGCTGTAAATTCAAGTCTCACTCTGGTTACACACAGCCACTTATGTATGTGTTGGTTACATACGCTGTAAATTCAAGTCTCACTCTGGTTACACACAGCCACTTATGTATGTGTTGGTCACATACGCTGTAAATTCAAGTCTCACTCTGGTTACACACAGCCACTTATGTATGTGTTGGTCACATACGCTGTAAATTTCAAACCCAATTTCACAAATGGTTAAGTGTATTATGTGTCAGCTATGGTCTTAGAGGTGGCAAGCAGTTCAATACCAGCCACAGATGTATAGGTGAAAAAGTGGATATGCCTGTACAAATTTTGATTTGATTTCATGGTTGGTGCTACAATGCCTGTGAGATGTTATCTCCAGTACCTACTAAGAAACTGGGTTGAAACCGAATATGTTCTTTTTCGATTAGTTAATAACTGAAACAAAAAAATAAAGCCCTGCCAAATTATGTGCTGAGGTCAGCATTGGTATGTCTTACACAGCAATGCCAACTCTGTGTTAAGTAGTAACATAGTATAATATAGATGTCACCTCCCTGAACCACCCCAGTTAACATGGCAGTTTCGCAAATAGCACTCTTCAGACTGATAGAATAATATCCAAGAAATCCAGTAACATTTGGCAAAATTGTACCTTTTCTTTTTTGAACAACAACCAAGATGACCACAGTAAGATGCTCAGGACAGTAAAACCTCTTCTATGGACTAGGCCGATCTTATCCCAGACATCTGAACATTACATAGTTGTGTGAGATTACTATACATGTTTGATTTCATTTTTCTCAGTGAGTAGATCCCCGTAAGTGAGCCAAAGGACTTTTTACATGTCAGCCCAGGGAGAAAAACACAAACTTAAGACTTATTCAGTGGAGCTGCTCAGCCCAAGTAACAACCCTTGGGAGAAGGGAAGAAACCTGTGTAAGCAGGACCCCTACACAAACACACACACACTCAGGAACAGCTAGCAAAGTCCACCCAGACAGCAACAAGAGACCAGATTTTCTTCTTGGTGTTACTGCTCATGTTTACGTCTGATTCAATTATTTTGCAAATACTACAGTTTAAGATGCTTCGCAAAAACAAAAGTATAACACACATGGAAAACAGTTTGTTTAAGCATTATTTTTTCAGTGGAAGACAGCAGCACTGTTTCATCACACTTCCTAAGAGCTGCCGGGGCTTAATTTGCAGTTACAAGATACCATTTAGTGACCTCAGAAGTAAAGTTGAAGTGGTCATCTACACTACAAGGAAGCATTAAGAGTTATTCTCTTACGGTTGCTTACTGTCTTTTGTCATGTGGGGGATCACAGTGCTTTAAAAGGAAATATTTGATTAACCAATTCATTCATTAAATGAGTTGATAAATAATTTGTTAATCAGTTAAGTGAACTGATTCTTACTCTATAGCAGTGACATAGATCACAAGAGCAAATGCTAGACAGCATGTGTTTGGGATGAGAGTTAAACCATGTGTAGATTCTGGGAGAATGCGCTTAGCACTTTCCAAAGCATGCTACCCAAATCTGCAATGCACACAGGGCAGTAGTGCAACACAAAAACAAAGCAGTCAGAACTCCAGGTGTATTTGCCTGACTCTGGACAATATAAAGACACAACACAATAGATGATCCCTACTTTGGCCCTTCTTCTACTTGGGGTACTTGCAGTGTGCAAGCACTTCTAACACAACTACATCTTTACAAGTACTGCAGGACAACTAACAATACAGACATTTACTCAATCTCTCTCTCGCTCTTTTTTTTGTTTTACAACTAACACTCAAACATCATGCAAGTCCAGACATGCATATTCTTGGGGGTGGTAGACGATGTCTCAAAAACAACAGTGTAAATGAAATTCACTTAATGAAACACTGACTCTTATTTTTGTACGTTTTTTTTGCTTCATAACAAGACCCACCTAGTGATGAGGGACAAGAAGTGTGTGTGTGTGTGTGTGTGTGTGTGTGTGTGTGTGTGTGTGTGTGGTAATAAAAATAAGACAGTTTTACTATGTTTAAAAACAGTAATGGTATTAAATTTTAATTATTTCACTATCCAAATGCATATGTACTGTTGTTCAACCCTGCTGTCACTGTCTTTAATAATCTTCAGACATACTATGTAATGCGGACTGCCAGCATTAGAGCAGATTTCCAATTTTTACATGCTCTAAGTGAAACAAGAACAAATGAGGAAGGGCATGGCAGCAATACAGTTCTTAGGAAAAATGATGCCTGCTGCTATTATTGAAGACTAATGTACTGCATAACCAAGGGGCATTTATCTGTGCAGTCCATTACCTCCCAATAATACCAGCTTCAAAAGCTCCTAATAACTGAAATCACAGAGTGAATGCTTTAACGAATTAGACATAAATAGAGTTCCCCACTTCAGGCTCTTTTCTCAAAATGCACAGCACAGACTCCATTGCTTACTTACAGTGGGGTCTGCCTGGAAGGAATTCTGGGCTAATGTATACATATGTACCTCCTGATTGGCTGAAGCAGGTACCTATTAAATCTGCCCATATGCTCAGAAAAGTAGCTGCATTTTTTTTTATTTCATTATATATTAGAGAGGATCACAACTAGTGAGAAGTTAGGTCACTTGAAAGCTTTGGTGTGGTTAAAGACCACATCAAACTCACTCAGTATAGAAACTGATCATAAGGAGAAATCACAAACAGCTTAACATAATGCCATCCGTTAGCATTCTTTTTGTGCTGTAACCTGCTAAACCATACCACCACATGATAAAATGTGGATTATTCAAAGTGAAGTGGGGAATTTAAGCCAAACATATTCTAAGCTATTTTATGCTATTTCTTTCTTTGCCCGTGTGTTATACTACACTGCTACTGATGTGTTGCATTATTACAAAGTCACTGTTGCACAGAATATAAGGAAAAGATGAACAGTACTAGATTTGCCTTTGTTTCTGGCTCCAAAGTGGCATTTTAATAAACGAGTTTAACTTTACTGGTTCACAGGAGGAATACTATTCCATTCCTGCATGCTGCCCATACCCTTTTGCCACTTTCCTTATGTACAAGTTCCACAGATCATTACTCTCTGTGGAGGAATAGTTAAACACTACTGATCATCCTTACAGAAGACTTACAGAAATGTCTCTTTCAAGGTGGACTATGTATATCAGGTGATGTTTCATGCAGAACACAGCTCCAACTTTTCTATTTCATTTGTAGTTCCAGATTTGAAAAAAAAAAAAAAAGGCAAATCAGCACATATGGTTTGGAACAACGTTTTCTTACGTTCTACCTGCATTCTCCTCCTTATATATGCAAGTTTCTCATCACAGTATACAATAGCCACCTGTATCCATTTCCTAGAAAAGTTGCTTACTGCCTACATACCAGCCTCTTCTCCAGTCATTATACTGTACAGCCTTCAGTACATTACAATGTTTTCCTTAATCAGGCTTATTGCCATGATACGAGACCAGTAATATACGATCCCACCAGATGACAATTTCAAGTGATCCTTTTAAAGGAAATAAAATTCTAATGGATTACCTGTGTTATAACCTGCAATGTATATGGGAAACCCATTTATTTTTATAATGCAAGTCCAGAGAAATATCTCCAGCTTTCTGCTGTGGCCTTTCTAGTAAGCAGCAGTCTGGAATAACCCGTTTCTTACACCTTTGATTTATTTAAAAATCTCTGCTACACTATCCCTATTTGTTGTGCTATTAAACTATTGTAAAGGTTGATGTTTCTCATTACAGCGTACTTACAACGAG